>NC_083578.1:40593959-40891459 GCF_027579695.1 Neoarius graeffei | reverse complement strand
CCACACAGACTTGTGTCATTTTTAGGGCATACCTAACAACCTGTTTTTTCTCTCCCTCCCCCAATCTGTCCCTCTGAGTTACATGTCGGTCCTGGGATCGAGATGCTGACCTCTTCTGTCCCTCGGACCTGCCTGATCCATCCTGGTGCCCTGTGTCTGATTGGAGTCTTATCGCATCGCTCCTGTGGAGGATGGCCCCATGAGGACAGTTGAAAGTTACACCTGGAGGATGCTCTGGACTCTTACAGTAATGCTTTTATGGCTGAGGACCACAGTTGGCTTGCTAACTTTAGGACTGCAGTTGTCATGAACAGTTTTGCACTCAAGTTTCCATCAATGAAGAGTTACAACATCAACGAAACTGTCTTCATGTTAAAACTGTGAATGTTATAGTCATGCTGTCTGTTGTTGCCCAAATGAGGATGGGTTTCCTTCTGAGTCTGGTTCCTCTTGAGGTTTCTTCCTCATGTCGTCTGAGGGAGTTTTTCCTTGCCACTGTTGCCGCAGGCTTGCTCATTGGGGATAGATTAGGGATAAAATTAGCTCATGTTTTAAGTCGTTCAAATTCCGTAAAGCTGCTTTGCGACAATACTTATTGTTAAAAGCGCTATACAAATAAACTTGACTTCATGACACATTTCCTGTTTATGTGGGGAGTTAGACCATAAGGTGAACCCCGTTTTCGTTTTAGGTCGCTCTGACGTCTCTGAACCACATGCTCTTTAGCTGATAAAAAGGACCAAGTTATGTTACACTTATAGCAAAATTTCCGCGTCACAGAATCACACTCATTTTTTAAATCGAGACATTTTCTGAAGAACTATTTTCCTCAGAGCGGAATGCGATTTTGACGTCACAAGACACCACGTTAAACCAATTGCGTAGCCGATTTACGCCAACAAACTGGAAAAATGACAGCCTGCTTCTTGTTGTCACATGTAACCAACATAAAGGAATCTCCCAAAATATCCTTCTAAAGTGGGCCAAATTGATTCTTAACAGTGCTTTATTTATAGCACGAAGAACATTGATACAAGTGGATGATAAAGGCAGACATTTCATGTTGTCATTTTGATCAATAAATGGAAATAATTCTAATTATCAATGATAATGATCATTCATGTATTTCTAAAGTGGGCCAAATGGATTCTAAATAGTGCTTTATTTATAGCACGAAGAACAATGATGCAAGTGACCTTTCATGTTTGTCATTTTGATCAATAAATGGAAACAATTTAATTATCAGTGATAACCATTCATGTATTTCTAAAGTGGGCTAAATGGATTCCAAACAGTGCTTTATTTATAGCACAAAGAACAATGATGCAAGCGGGTGATAAGGTAGACCTTTTCATGTTGTCATTTTTATCAATAAATGGAAATAATTCTAATTATCAATGATAAGGAACATTCAGGTATTCATTTGTTCATTTATTCACTCACAACTATATACAACACATAAAAACAATCATAACAAGTATACATTGACTGGCATAAACTTATATACATGTATAAATAAACATCATAATAAAATGAATGATGATGATATCAATGGAATAGAACAGAGGTAAAAACCACATGACATGCTATTCCTCAGTGTCAGGGCAGTTATCATCTTTCTCTTCTGTTTCCTTTGTGTTCGAACAGCTGGAACACCTGCACAAGTCTGTACAACAGAGTCCTGCAGAGAGACAGGAGCATCTGTTTGTCTCACAGGCACTCCCTCTGCAACCACAGTGTATCACATGCAGAACAGTGTCAGGGGCTGGATTTCTTGTCATCCATGTCACTTGTAGATTTCCATCTTCCAGATGCCAACCATATCCAGTGGGAGATGGAGCGCCAATGTTTTGTTTCACACATGACCTCATGATTGCAGCCTGATAATTTGCCCTTTTGCAGTGCTGGTGGAGGGCATCACTCCAGAGCCACACAGTCTTTGTCCTTGATGTGAACGAGAATGCTATGGTCGTCCTTTACTTCAGCAGCGTCCTGCAACTTGCCTTGTACAAAAGAAAAGAAAAAAGGATGGATAGATAGGCAGACAAACAGTCAGACTTCATTTTTCCTGGTGGACTAGTATTCAGTGGCATATTAACATCAAAGCACACAGACATACTATGACATCCATACAAACATACACACTACCCTATTAAAGTCAAAGTGTACTTTATTGTCAAAAATCTTTGCAACAGGCATTAAGACAGAAGGGGGGGGGCAGTCCTTAACTCAAACACTGCATTTTGGTCATTTATGGTATTGGAATATTATAGGCATGGGGAAGTTATGTATTGGAATGTTATTTTACTCATACCCACACACATACACAACACATTATAGTTCACACACACGCACACCAGCAGAAGTACAACCAATAGACATCTTTCCATATTCATACAGCCATCTGTACGTCAATGTAATATAAATACACACATACATTCAAATTAGACAAATGCAAGGAGATTTTGTGCAGTCAGTAGCAGTGTAGTCATTCAACTACTCACTCTCTCTCTGTGTGTGTGTGTGTGTGTGTGTGTGTGCTGGGGGATGGGATGCATTTGCATAGACTACCTACTGTGTAGTGGGGGATGAGGGTGAGATGCCTTTTAGCTTACCTGCGGTTAAAGTCTGTGTCCTTGACAAAGCTTCTTTTTGTCGTCTGCCAGCCTTGACGACATATTTGCAGGTTTTCTTGCATATTATACAGATGGCAGGAAGGACGGGGCCAGAGCTTGAGATGGACAGGCTTGATCTGGAACGAAGTTTCCTTGTCGGAGTCGTGCCAGTCTGTCAGTACGTTTACATGCACATCCAAATCGAGCTGCTGTCGGTAATCGAGCTGAAGGTCCCAGCAGGGTGCCAGAGAAATCCAATCGTACATGCACACAACTGAAATCCGGCTATTGTGTGAGGTGCATTGTGCACCCGAGCCACAGGTGGCGCAACACGCCCCATCGTGTTGGTACACTTCCGGTTGTCATCATGAAGAAGAGCTATTCAAGAGTGTAAACAAAGTTATCAGTTCCGTGTTCTCCATTGCGCGTTTTTCTCCCGTCCATGAATTTTAATATATTCAACTCCTTAAGCTGAATGAGCATGAACTCTGTCTCCTCATTGCTCCAGAAGTGCACGTTTTTGCTTGCCTGTGGCAGTGGGGGCGTGGTCAAGCGCCGGTCTGTGACAGGAGGGCGGAGCCAGGGAAGGTGAGTGGCAGAATCACTTCACCTGACGGTAATTAACCTGTGTTTGTGTGGCTTCCCAGTAACCGCGCCCTATTTAAGGAGGCAGAGGGGACAGCTCATCCCGGGACTAGAACACAGCGCGCGTGTGCGTGCGTGCTTCTCTCAAGAATAAAAGTAGGCTGTTAAACTGAAAAGTCTGACAATAAAAAGCCTATTAGTACCAGAAGCTTTGTCCTGCCATCCTCTGTGCTCCACCCACACTTCAGAGAGCTCTACATCGCCATTTTCTCTTCTTCGTTTGTTCCTCCTGACCTCTTCTGCTGCTTGCTACTACTGTTGTCATGCCGACCGAGGCTGTTGTGTTTCCCGCTTGTGGTCTCGTCACTCGTCACTTCCGGAAGTAGCTCGACAACTAGCTCGATAGGGTATACATGCACAAAGTAGCTCGGCAGAAATCGCATAAACTAGGTCGTGTAGCTCGATTCCGAGAAATCAAGTTCGGTTCAATTTCAGCCGAATTAAGGTGTATACATGGCATTTTGAACTTCGATTTCAGTCGAGCAACGGCAGAAATTCGATTCTCTCTATGTGCATGTAAACGTAGTGACTGTTGCAGGGATAGCCTCGCTGGTCTGGGGGTCTTGTTTATCATCTCTCCGCTCTTTCTCTCGCACGAGATGCCTTTTTGCTCTTTCAATTTTGCGCTTGTCAATGAACCTCCAGTAACATGTGGGATGGAAAGCCGCGTCTTCAGGAATTTTATCAAAATCCAAGTCAAGACAGTGTTTGTAATGTTCGGATACGTGTCTGCACTCACCCTCAACTCCAGCCACTGCCGAAGGCTGTTTCGGTAAGTATTCCACCATATGCTGGTGAAATTCTGTGTTTTTTCATGCTTCACAGAAGATATGCGCATATAACAAGTCTTACGTGTCGAAGATTTAGTTTTTTCAACAGTTTCGGCCGAGTTTTCTTCTTCTTCGGTACTGCTGGATGATAGCACTGCTACTCCGGTGGCTGCCATGCTGCTTCTGTTTACCAAACACAGCTGGGAGCTACCAGCTACCCGATTCGTCCAGTCTGATGACGTTTCAACCGTGGCACCTCTCGCGAGCCAAAGTGTTATTACGCCTGCCGAATATGTACATACGCCTTGAAGATACTAGTTCTTCATTAAATGTTGCGATTTAAGAAATAAGCGCGATTCTGTGACGCGAACTTTTTGTTGTAATCTTACCACAACTCATTCTTTTTTATGAACTGAAGCGTGTGCGGTTTGGAGAGGTCGGAGCGGGATCCCTTTTCGGAAGGACTTTTCGAGGTTCACCTTACGGCCTAAGTATTAAAATTCATAATATTGTCATTTCAACATATTATAACATATCAAAAATCCCTTCGCAATTCAACATCAGCAATATCTTGGCATAATGTTTGCCAAGTTTGACATGAATCTGATGAACTGTCTAGGAGGAGTACGTTAAAAATGACCATATGTCCAAACGCATATAAGCCCAATTACCTCACTTCCTGTTGGGCGTGGCTAATGCAATGTATATACGAAAGTTGTTCGGCTTGGGACGAACTACATACGTCCCGAATTTGGTATGTGTAGCTTAAACTATATGCCAATCCAAGGACTCCATGACATTAGGGGGCGCTATGAAGTCCCTGGGCCATGCGTCTGTGGCTGAGAAGCGGTTTTTTGAATAATCCTTCGAAAAACAATAGGGTCTTCGCACCGAACGGTGCTCGGGCCCTAAATATGAGTGCGGGTCAGAACCGATTGCATGTATGTGTTGGGGGAGTTGGCCTGAAGTATCACATGAAGTTTGGTGCATCTGCGGTGGAGCGTATCCGAGTAGGACGATTCGATTCATGAGCCCTATTCATTCTCTATAGGAAAAAACCAAAAGAAAAACGACAAGAGCAAGAGAACGGGCGTGTTGATCCAAAAGCTATATACAAGCACACTACACCACTTCGGGCCAGACGTCTCAGAGTTGGAACAGTGTCTCTATCTCGAACGCCCTAGGAGGAGTAGTGGACCCAAAAAACGTGTCGGAATAAGTAAACTTAAGAAGAACAATAGTGTGCTTGCCTTTGGCAAGCGCACTAATAAAAACCTCATAAAATATGCTCTGTGACATTGAAAAATAGGTCAAGGTCACTCATTTTAGGTCAGTGACCTTCCGTTGTCCATGGCTACCAGCGGTTAAAATTTCGGCCAAAACCGAACAACTTTTGGAAGAAAGGGGAAAAAAAATCACCAAAAACAATAGTCTTCATCTATGAAATCTTTAAAAATAGATTTATTTTTGTATAATATGTGCTGATTGTTCCAAAGTGTGGTGTGAAGTTATGCTTAAACTAAAGGCTATTTTCTATGCTTCTAGCGCTTATTTGTTAGTATCCGATTTGAAGCTTGTTCCGCAGAGTAGTCAAGAAATCGCCTGTATCGCTGTACATCGCGAGAGTGTGGATTTTGTACGAGATTACGTACAACGCACAAACTATCGCGCATGCGAGTTTAAGCTCAATGCGTCAACTTTTCACAACATCAACTATTTACGTTACACGGGAACCAATTGGCACTGATGCCATTAGCTTAGCATTCAGTTCAAAAAGGAAGCTTAGTTTCCGCTTTACGTGTAGTCCTGAACTCCTGAAAAAAAAAAAATACGTCCGTTTTTTGGAATGATAAACGACAGTGTAATTTCACCACCGGTGGGTCGTCTACTGAATTAATTTAGTGCGGATTCGGTTCATGAGCCAGGACAGGAGGCGTAAAGCGACAGAGTAGGCGCGGCGAGTTTAGCCGACACTACCGGCATGGCCAGGGACTACGATTACCTCTTCAAACTGCTCATTATCGGCGACAGTGGTAAGCAACCCCGCTGATGTGCCACGGGAAGTAGGCCTGACTGCGGGCTAACCTGATCATTTGCATGATTGAGAATCATATAATGTAACGTGGGTATCGTTGTTGAGCCGCGGAAATCACTAAATAGTCTTTAACTAATCTTTGCTTTAATATTTTCTTCGTGCAAGCCGAGAGGGTTTTTTAATTAATAATCAGAACTGAGCATATCAACCAACTAGGCCGGATGTGTTAGTGTTGGTTAAACTAAGCTTCATTTAAAAAGTATACATTCTTACAGTTGCCTACCAATATGATTTAACTTTCTAATCGCTAATGTTATTTTCGTCTGGAAAAGAGAGTAGTTGAACTAGAGGCAGTATAGAGAAGGGATGATTCAGCGCAGCATGAACAGAAATATACATGACAGTTTTGCGTTCGAAATGAAAATATTTGTTGGAAATGGGTACCTCACGAATCTTGTGCCTTCTAGACCAGTGAACCTTTGGAAAGACCTCCAACCCCCCGAAAATAAATCAAGTTTCTATGTTACCTGTGCTGAGTTTTTATTTTGGTGGAAGGTCTGGTAAGAGAGTGTACCGGTTGGCTGTATGTGATGTACTGTGAGCATGCTCATCAATCATGTATTTAGATGAGGATTCTTGTTGAGTTACACATGTGATCTATAAACTTTCCTACTTTACACCTTCCTGGCATTCAATAGGGGTCGCATGCAGGGTTAGGGTTAGTTAAAACTTACTCTGGTAAGGGTATTTTGTACGTAATATAAGATATATGAGAGTTTAATATGTAGCAGTGTGTAATCTTCAGGTTTACTTGGTTCAGATGTAAGGCATACCACAACATTTATCATTAGAATTGTATGTTTGTTTGTTTGTTTGTTTGTTTGTTTTTTTAAACTGTTGTGTAGTACCAACTAAATACAATATAGGCTATACCTCTTTATGGCAATACATGCATACAGATTAATCTCCTTGAGAATGTGGATCAAGATGTCGTTAATGTTTTCTTCTGCGTGGCTGTTAACCCTAGCAATTGAGCTGTTGGTTTTTGTGGTTGCTGATTGTGCAGATTTCTTCGGGTAGCAGGTGGCTTTGAAGTATGAATAAGTTCAGTGGTGACCACTGTATCAGTGCACGAAGATGCATTGTATTATTGCATTTTCAACTCGTGTGCATCTATCAGGTGTATGCATTGTCGCATTAAGGCTGCAACACTCTGCTGTTCATACATTGCTTCTGGCACTGCCTATCCACAGACTGGTTTCAAAATAGCAAGTGTCCTCTGCACACACTCCTGTGCTCATACACTGGCCTCAGTGTTTCCAAGCAGATACATGCCCAGTATGGCCTGTTATTGAGGCCTTAGGTGAGGTACCATCTGATAAACGTTCCTTGCTGATATTGTCCTGTGTTATAGAATAGGGTGTTGACCTGGTCTCAGAAAAAAATGGTACTTTGTTAGTAATTGGCACATTTTTAGTGTTTCAATGTTATCATTATTTTTCTAATAAATATCTGCTGCTTCATTGCTTTACTACAGAAACACTGTAAAATTCTGTGTCTGACTGCATGAAGTTGTGTATTGGACAAACTGTCTGGCCTGTAGTAGTGTTTTTTTTTTTTTTTTTTTTTTTAAATTTGAGCTAATGAACATTGTCCATTATAGCAATATTGCCGCTTTTCCACTACAAACGCGGCTGAGCCGTGCCGTGCTGTGCTGAGTCGAGCTGAGCGGGGCTGTTGGAGTTGCATTTCGACTACAACCGCGCTGAACCGTGCTGGCTGGAAGTGGGTGGACACATTGGGTGGAGTTAGCGAAAGTGGGTGGACGTCACGTGATGTCGTTAAGCAGCGCAAACAGTGACATCAGTGAGCTTTTAAGTGGTAGTCTCACGACCCGGATAGTAAACAATAAACATGGAGGACATGGAGTCGTTAGTGTTGCTGGTCTTGGTTCTGTGGCTTGTTGTCACCGACAACGCCAACAGATACTGGCAAGAGCGTATAGATGAGGCGAGGCGCATAAGGCTTCAGAAATTCTCGTAATTCTTCTTCCGGGTTTACGGTGTTTACAGATCCCAGCGTGCTCGCGGGGCGTGTGTGGGCATGTGAGGACACTCCTCCTCACCAATCAGTGCACAGGGGAGTGTCTGCTCACGCCCCCAGCCTCACTCGGCTCGCTTTGGCTCGCTTCAGCCCCACTCCAAAACGGTGCGAGTTTTAGGGGCTAAGCAGAGCTGAAGCGAGCCGAGTCGTGCTGTTTTTTGGTAGTCGAAACGTGAGCCGTGTCGGGCTGAAGTGAGCTGAAAAAGGGTAGTGGAAAAGGGCCAAAAGTGGGCTGTAGGTACAGTGTAAGTAGAAGTATTAATCTCTGGAACTTTTCAATATTTTATAACCTAGAATGGACTTAATTGTGATTTGTGCCAGGAATTTACACAAAATAATCCATAAATTGAAAAGGGGGGGGGTCAATATTGGAAAAATTTACAAATAAGTTGATGTAAAATCTGTAAATGCATTCTGTGCAACTATTTGCCATAGGGAGTCACACAATTAGTTTAAAAGTCTACTTGTCTGCAACTGAAGTGTCAAGCTCAATATAAAAAAAAAAAAAAAAACTTTTCATGAAAAACCGCCACACTCCTGTAATCTTTCATGAACAGTTTTTTTTTTTTTTAAACAAAAAAAACACCCCAATTTATTTAAATTATAATCAGTTGCAATCAGAAATATTCAACCCCCTCACCTCAAAAGACATTTTAGTGATGTGGATGAAAGATAATGATGACAAACCTCATTAAACAGCAAAATATTTAATACATATGAATTATTTTGACAACAGAAGTTGACTTAACTTTGAAGTTCAAATGAAAATGTAAATATTTTAACACGTGTGCATGTGCATTGTTATTCAACCCCCAGCTTCATATGCGCGTGCATATATATATATAAAAATATAAATTACACGTGTGTGTGTATGTGTCAAGGCTTTACATTAACTTTTTTGCTCACCGGCCACTGTGGCTAGTGGTTTTCCCGAGTCGCTAGCCATTCAGCCTTTTCACTAGCCACAATTTTGTTGCCAGGAAATCGCAGTTTTTTTCTTCACCATGATGTTAAAGTTCAGAAGCTCTAGACTTAATTATGAATGGCAGCGTATAATGTATCTCTACAGTAGCACTCAAGTATTCAGTGCTGTTAAGGTAGCTCCCTATATGAAAAGATGCAACCAATTCAGACAAAAATATAAACGGAGTGTTCTGTTTATTGAACTCAAATTCAAGCCCCTTACAATATGAAATATCATATAACATGAAAAATAATTCAGTACAACTGAACTGATTCTAATATTAAAAGTCCAATTCAAAACATTTAGCATTGAAAAACATTTGATGTTTTGATATGCAAGTATTGTGTATTATGTATCTATTAATTGTGTGTGTGTATATATATATATATATATATATATATATATATATATATATATATATATATATATATATATGAAGAGTTCAGATGCAAAACCCTCTAACTCCACTTGACCACTTTTTGAGAAAAAGGCCATTTTTTATCAGGCCTTTGTATTTAAGTATAGAAACCTAGATTAATTTGAAATCACAAGGTTATTAGTTAGGGAAAACACTGTGTTAATCTCACAAATGTTACTTCAGCAAAATTACTGTTTTTAACAAATATTTTCTTTCTTTTGCGTCAAAACCAGCTAAATCCATAGGTTCTTTGTGTGCAAAAACCTCTAAATTCATTTTTTCCTTACAGACATGGGTAAGTGTTACAAAATCACCAGAGATACAACTGGAAACATTGAAAATTAGTATGCCACACATATAGGGTGGTTGTAATAGTGATGGTGGTGTGGTTGGCACATTCATAGCTAAGTTAATGGACCTATGATCATGAGATAATCGTGTCATGTTTTTAAGCAATACCTAAATAAATACCAACACTCTTCATAAATTAAGGCAAAAGGCCTGTCATGTCAACATTTAAGAAATTTGAAATCCACACAGTTTAAACAACGCCAATAGGTTTATTTTCTTCACATCAGCAGACTTTTGCTTTCCAAGCAAATGATACAAAGTACTAAACCAAATAAAATACATTGGAATAATACTGAAGTGCAATAAAAACCTGGTGTAAACAACATGCAAATCTTAACACAAATACATGTACAGTAAATGCAACAAGCAATATTCTGCCAAGAAGGGCAAGTTTAAGTTAGTAACATTAACAACATTGACACAATAACTGTGATAATAATAATAATAATAATTTGATTTGATGGTAAATAATATTATTTATATTATATATTAATATTATTAATATTATTTTAATTATTATTAAAATAATAATAATTAGATGGTCATGTCTCTTTGTCGTCTCTTCCCCTCATCGTCAACTTGTTCTCTCCTCCGCTTAACCGGCATAATATTCAAGTGAGACAGAAGTATAGCGTCCTGTTCAAACTTATCTTTGGACGTGTATAACTGTTTTTTGAAGTAAGCCAGGTCGATCTGAGTTAAGCTTACCGTGGCGCACATCAAGCTGTTGTGATGGCAGACTATTCCATTTTCAACATTTTCGCCGCTATATCGCTTCATTTTCGCTAAATAGCGACCATGATTTTCCACAACACGACGTTTCCTCCGCCCATTCACTGTCTGGAGGACAGGTTCATTCATGCCATCGTAATTCATGTCGGTATTAGCTGCCATTTCGCAAAAATCTTCCTGTGAATAAAGTTTTCCTGACGAAACTTTGTTTACAAACGTTATGGCACGCGAGTCCAGGTCACGTTCTGATTGGTTGTTGAAAGTAGAGGCTTTTGCTGCTAAAGTGAAGTGGCGTTTAGAGGTTTTTGATACTAAACCGATATTTTAGACAAGACGGGGAGTAGTTTTTGTGTAATTTTTTTACAAAAATATTTCAGTTACATACCGTATACTAGATGTAGACAGGATTCACACAACATAATTAACTCATTTTTCACAGAGATGGTGTTTAGGGGGTTTTGCATCTGAACTCTTCATATACTATCAGCTGGATTAAAAAAATAATAATAATATATATATATATATATATATATATATATATATATATATATATATCTCAGCTGGATAGTACAGTGGTAATGCTCACTGACTACGACGCAGGAGATCGGGGTTCGAATCCCGGTCGGGGCAAAACATCATCCAGTAAGGGTCCTTAGGCAAGACCCCTCATGATATATCAGCCTACCTCAGGCTGAAGACATGAAGACATAACTGATAGTCATACCAGCTCAGACGTCGCCCGTCAACAAGGTCTGCGTCAGTTGCTAGGGAACCAGGGCAAACTGATGAGAAATGGGCTACTGGAACAAGACATCGATGGACGAGGACAGAAAATACAGAATTGCTGGAATGCTACTATACAACAAGAGAGGGGATACATGCAGCGAATGTGGGACCAGTGGATACTTCGAAACCCACCGTAATCGAAATCTACTATCTACTAGAGATTAATGAAATACAACAATGATGCTATGGCAAGGGGGAGCCAGGAAGACAGGTCAGCGGGGATGACATCATCCCCACAACCAGAGATTGGAAGACCTGAGAAGGAAGATCGTGACCCAACTGGAAACCTGGAACCCCCGACGAATACCTTCAGAAGATCTACTAGTAGATGTGAATGCTGCTCTGAAGACAATCTCCACAAGAACAACGATCACTGAGACCAGTATCCACCAACCTGGGCAAAGGCGATTAGAGGCCAAGATAAAGGCAGCACGGAGAGAAGTTAGCCAGCTAGCTGAACTACAGAAAGGGAACATGGTGAATAAAGGGGTACCCAGGAATAAAGGGGCACCCAGTAACCATCTCAATGGCAGATGTCCAAGAAAGAGTGTCAAAGATGAAGAGCTGGACAGCACCAGGCTCCGATATGATCCATACGTACTGGCTGAAGAACTGCACTCCATGAACGCCTAGCAGCACAGATGAACCAGCTGTGGGTTCATCAAGTACCAGCTACTGGTTGATAGAACAGTCGCCCGAGACTGTAAGAAGAGACAGACCAACCTGTGCACTGCCTGGATTGACTACAAGAAAGCCTACGACTCAATGCCACACACATGGATACTGGAATGTCTGGAACTGTATAAGATCAACAGGAACCTAAGGACCTTCATCCAGAACTCAATGGAAATGTGGAAGACAACCCTAGAGGCCAACTCAAAACCCATTGCCCAAGTCAACATCAAGTGCGGCATATACGAGCGAGAAATGGACTCGCTGATCCACACCACCCGGATCTACAGCGATGACATAGGGATGTCATTCGGATTGGACAAGTGTGGCCGGATGGTCTCAAAGAGAGGCAAGATGATCCGGACTGAGGGGATTGACCTACCAGAGGGCAACATAGGTGATATCCAAGACAGCTACAAGTACTTTGGCATCCCACAGGCTAATGGAAACCATGAAGAGGCCACAAGGAAGTCAACCACAGCCAAATACCTCCAGAGAGTAAGGCAGGTCCTGAAAAGTCAGCTGACTGGTAAGAACAAGGTCCGAGCCATCAACATGTACGCACTACCAGTCATCAGATACCCCGCTGGTATCATAAACTGGCCAAAGGAGGATATAGAAGCCACAGATATCAAGACTAGAAAGCTCCTCACCATGCATGGAGGGTTCCACCCCAAGTCCAGCACCCTGAGACTATACACTAAGTGGAAAGAGGGAGGCCAAGGGCTAGTGAGCATCAAGACCACGGTCCAGGATGAAACATCGAAAATCCGAGAATACATCAGAAAGATGGCCCCAAAGGATGAACTGCTAAGTGAAATGTCTCAGGCAGCAGAACCCTGATGAGAGTGCAGAGGAGGAGGAGGAACAGACAACCTGGAGGGACAAACCCCTACATGGCATGTACCACCGTCAGATAGAGGAAGTGGCTGATATCAAGAAATCCTACCAGTGGCTGGATAATGCAGGACTGACAGACAGCACAGAGGCACAAAATCATGGCAGCACAAGAACAGGCCATAAGCACAAGAGCCATAGAGGCCAGGATCTACCAGAGTAGATCAGACCCAAGATGCAGACTGTGCAAAGAAGCCCCTGAAACAGTCCAGCACATAGTAGCAGGGTGTAAGATGCTAGCTGGATCAGCATACATGGAGAGGCACAACCAAGTGGCTGGGATAGTATACAGGAACATCTGCAACCAGTATGGAATAGAAGTACCCAAGTCCCAATGGGCCATACCACAGAAGGTGGCTGAGAACAACAGGGCCAAGGTTCTGTGGGACTCCAGCTTCCAGACTGACAAACAGATCCTGGCTAACCAACCAGACATACGGTAGTGGTGGTGGACAAAGAGCAGAAGAGGGTGGTGGTGATAGATGTGGCGATCCCAGCTGACGCCAACATCAGGAAGAAGGAACATGAGAAACTTGAGAAGTATCAAGGGTTGAAAGAGCAGCTGGAACAGATGTGGAAGGTCAAGGGTTGCGTGGTCCCTGTGGTAGTGGGGGCACTTGGGGCAGTAACCCCCAAACTGGGAGAGTGGCTCCAGCAAATCCCAGGAACAACATCTGAAGCCTCAGTCCAGAAGAGCGCAGTCCTAGGAACATCGAAGATACTGCGCAGAACCCTCAAACTCCCAGGCCTCTGGTAGAGGACCCGAGCTTGAGGATGACATGGATACCACCCCCCGCCGGGGGTGAGAAGGAGATTTTTTATTTATATATATATATATATATAATATATATATATATATATATATATATATATATATATATATATATATATATATAAAATATAAGGGCTGAACGATATATCGTTATTGTATCTATATCTAGCTATGAACATTCAATATATTAATATCGAAAAAGCAATGATATAGACGATATAGATTTCCCCTCCCCCCGCATGTACAGCTCTGGCAGTCACAACAAACACAATTTTTACTATTGCCCTTGAATGCACCGCTAAGGCCAGCCAACCACCCACAATCCTAATTTCATGCTTGCAGTGGATCGACAGCTGAAGCCAACCAATGACAAACATATGAGGGCGGGAGTGAGGGAGACGGAGACCGATGTGCGCGCACACTACAGACACAGCGGGGAAATTAAAAAGAAAATGCGTCCGGTGGCGGTGCAGAATCTGACTTGGTGCCAAAACATAAATCATCCTCCATTATTTGGAGGTATTTTGGATTCAAAAAGGACTATGTTAACCAGAGTGAGGTGTTGTGCAGGTCGTGCTTAGCACAAATTGCGACGAAGCAAGGTAGCACAACAAACATTTTTCACCACCTGAAACAACACCATCACGTGCTGCGCAAAGAGTGTATGACAATGAAAGAAACACCGGGGACTTCTCAGTCATCCCAAAATAAGCCAAAGCAAAGTTTGATTGCTGATGCGTTCAGTAGTGTTACACCGTATGAGTCGACGTCCACCAGACATAAAGAAATTACAGACGCTATAACATACCACATTGCAAAAGACATGGTACCTGTGTACAGTCTCGAAAGAGGGCTTTAAAAAAATGGTTCAGACGCTGGACAAGCGATATAAAATACCATCCCGAACACATTTTAATCAAGTGGCCATTCCGAAACTCTATAATGAGTGTAAAATGAATGTTGAATCCGAGCTCCGTGAAATCGATCATTTCGCCACAACCACAGACCCATTGTTAAAGCAGAGCTGCAGTAAAATGTTTGATTTGTAATGTATTTATTCATAATTTATGTTAATGTTGATGACTGGCAGTGAGTTCTTAAAAATAAAACTGCACTTTCCACATTTTTTTGTATTATGATGTTTTTATTTTTCTGAAAAATGCTTGGTTTTTACCAAACCCGTAGTCATATTGTATCGATATTGAGTTATCTGGCATGAATATCGAGATATGAAATTTTGTCCATATCGTTCAGCCCTGATGTATACGTGTGTGTGTGTGTGTGTGTGTGTATGTAGGTATAGGGTAGGTAGACAGATAAAGCAAACCTAAACTAGCAGCATCATGTAGACTAAGGAAGTGGCAAAACGGGTTCATGATAAAGTTCTGTAAAAGTATCAGGGTTTGGATGTTGGTCTCAAACCTTGAACATCCAGCAGACTATCATTATTTAATCCATTAATGGAACTTGGATAAGAATGGGAAGAGTGATAAGATGGCGGGGTGCAGCAGCTTCTCGACTCCTGGTTAGCGTATGACCCCTTCCTATCTTTTCTATTAACTCATGCAACAAACCGAGGCTGAAATACAGTGCACAGGACCTATTTATTCTGGGGAACCTGAATGTGGAACTGAAACCAGACCTCAAGGCAGTGTTGGGACGTTTTGGGCTGTTAAAGGAGAGTGGATGAAGGAAAACAAAGTAGCAGTGCGCAAGGAGACAACGGTGCCCCTGGAGGCAGAAGAGGGGGAAGAGAGCCGGCCTGCTAGCTAGGCTAAGGGCTAACAGACCCGCTCTTCCAGCTCTGTTCCTGTCTAACGTCTGCTCTCTGGACAACAAGATTAACCTGTTTAGGCTGAGACTGAACTTCCACAAGGAGATTGCTGTGCTTTCCTGCTCACCGAGACCTGGCTGAACGACAACATGCCAGACTCCGTGTACCACCTGGACGGACTACTTCTGCGCTGACCACGATCAGCTGTCGAGGGGGGGGGGGAAGCTGGGGTGGAGGACTCTGTGCTTATATCAACAAGAACTGGTGCACAAACTGCGTCCTGGTAAGCCAGCATTGCTCTGAATCTGCGGAGTTTGTCGCTAAAGTGCTGCCTGCATTACCTGCCTTGGGAGTTTACAGTAGTGTTGCTGGTGATTGTTTACATTCCTCCGAGGGCGCACGCTGGCACGGAGCTGCACGCACATGTCAGCGAGCTGCAGGATCAACACCAAGAGGTATTTTTTGTGATTTGCTGAGGACTTTAATCACACCTGTCTGACGGACTGCCTGCCCTGGTTTTACAAGAACATAGACATTGCAACCGGGGAGGCAATACTCTGGACCAGGTCTACACCAGCAAGCAGGGTGCATATGCTGCGGTGCCACGGCCCTACCTAGGCTTCTCTGATCACATCTCCGTCCTGCTGGTCCCTGTCCATCAACCTGTGCTGAAAAACCACAGGCCAACATGGAAGACCATCACTGTGTGGCCCAGCACAGCAGTCCCTGCACTGTAGGACTGCTTTGAGTGGATGGACTGGCGGGTCTTCAGGGAAGGTGCTACCACCGGTGAAGGTGTAGATCTGGAGGAGTATACCTCGGCCGTCTCTGGCTTCATCCAGAAATGCATCAATGACGTCACCACCACCACCAAGAACGTCATACGTCCCAACCAGGAGCCGTGGATGAGTGGTGAGGTTCAGCGTCTCCTGAGAGCACGTGACGCAGCTTTCAGGTCTGGAGATGCACTGGCACTGAGAGCGGTGAGGAGGGACCTCCAAGCGGGTGTGACATGGGCAAAAAGAGCACATGCTGATAAAATCCAGGGTCACTTTGCATCCAACGACCCTCGGAGCATGTGGCAGGGCATAAAGGCAATCACAGGCTACAACAGGAAGAGTGCAGAGTGTCCTCGGGACCCATCCCTGCCAGACACCCTCAACGCCTTCTATGCCCATTTTTAACCTGCCAACCCACCCCCACCTGCACCAGGCTCACTATCCCAGAGGGTGAGCTACCATCATTCAGCGTGTCAGCAGACGATGTGAGGAGGACTCTGTAGCGTGTCAACCCCCGCGAGTCAGCAGGACCAGACATCATCCTGGGGAGGGTCCTGAAGGCCTGTGCACATGAGCTCACTGAGGTGTGGACAGACATCTTTAACACCTCCCTCTCCCAGGCTGTGGTGCCAGTGTGTCTGAAGACATCTTCCATCATTCCAGTGCCCAAGTGTGCAGCAGTGAGGAGTATGAACAACTATCGACCAGTAGCTCTCACCCTGATAGTCATGAAATGCTTTGAATGCCTGGTCATGGACCAGGTCTGTAGAGGACGCCATCTCATCCATTGTCCACTCTGCTCCCACCCACCTGGAGAGCAGAGACACCTATGTGAGGCTGCTCTTCCTGGACTTTAGCTCGGCGTTCAACACGATCGACCCACAGACTTTAGTCAACAAACTGCTGCTGCTTGGATTAACACCATCCCTCTGCAACTGGGTACTGGATTTCCTGACACACAGGCCACAGACAGTAAAGATCCACAGCGTCTCTTCTACCATCATCTTCAACACCGGCTCCCCCCCAGGGTTGCGTCCTTAGCCCCCTGCTCTACACTCTGCTCACATATGACTGCTCCGCTAAACATCTGGGCAGTCGTATTGTGAAGTTCGTGGACGACATGGCGGTGGTGGGACAGATATCCCATGGCGATGAGTCCGCATACAGGCAGGAGGTGGAGGACCTGGTGGACTGGTGCAGGGACAACAATCTCTGCATCAATGTGGGGAAAACAAAGGACATGGTTGTGGACTTCAGGAGAGGTGACCGCCCCCTCCCCCCTCTACATCAGAGAAGCTGTAGAGATGGTCCACGGTATCAAGTACCTGGGGCTGTACATCTCTAGTGACTTGAAGTGGACCATGAACACAGCCAGCGTGGTCAAGAAGACCACTCTACTTTTTGAGGAGTCTAAGGCAGGCCGGACTGAGCCCTGCGGTCTTGGGAGCCTTCTACAGGTGTGTGGTGGAGAGCACACTGACCTGCCCCATCACCTCCTGGTATGGAAACTGCTTGGCTGTGGACAGGAAGGCTCTGCAGAGGGTGGTGCGCACAGCACAGAAGATCACCTGTTGCAGCCTGCCGTCCATAGAAGACATCTACAACAGCCAGTGCAGGAGCAGAGTGGCCCGCGTCATGGGTGACTCCACCCACCCAGCGCACAGACTATTCAGCCTCCTCTCCTCAGGAAAAAGACTGCAGCATCAGGGCCAAAACATCAAGGCTCCAGCGCAGTTTCTTCTGAGAAGCTGTGAGACTAATGAACACTAAGCCTAAGCTCTGATGCTACCCCCCCACTCTCCTCATTTTATATTTTTGCACATTATTGAAGTTTTCACTGTTCACCTGAACACTTTTTAATCATGGTTGCACTATTTTTCTATTTATTTTTAATTTTAATTCTTCTATTTATATACGCTGCTGGCCCTGAGGCTCAAATTTCGTTTACATGTGAAACATGCAAATGACAATAAACAACCTTGACTTGACTTGAATATGGCCCAACTGGGACTCTGCTTAGAGTTAGAGAAGGCTATCCGATAAAAGCCAGTAATCAGGTAAGGAGGACATTAGTCGGAGAAGCAGAGAACTTGCCCTACCAAAATTGCAGAGCAGCCTCAATATAGCGCAGCGTGACTTTTAATTCTCAAGCCTAATAAGAGCCAAAACCAATTATGCTGTGGTTTAGATGTGTGTAAACTAAAATGTTATACTCTTCATGAACAGAGCCAACCAGTTGAAATTGCACTGTATTTGATTACTGCTTAAATATATAATTGGGGGCAAAAAGGAAAACTTGATTATGCCAGTATGTCTTTGAGAACTGCATTGTCTGATAATGCTTTGTTTGCTCAGATGATCGTGGGTGTGTGTCTTGTCAGTGCAGTTACCGTTCACTACTGTTAACAGATCAAGACACTTTTGAAGCACTACTAAATCTAAAATCTTAAGACTAAAGAATGTTTTTAAAAGAATAAAGAATAGTTTTTAGTTTTCTTTAGTTTTGTGCAAACAAATGTTTGTCCATTTGCTTCTATTTTGGCCTTATGTGTAGGAGTAAATGTCCTGATTTCTAAGCTTTTTATTTATTTATTTAGGGACACTTGAGACCAAACTTTTACCTTATGAATAGTGGATCTGGGTTAGATCCAGAGGATACCATTTTAGCCATCTTGAGGCTGGAATTTATGCTGAACTTGATTTTACTACTGTCTGCGATTTTTAGTTGGATGGTGTTGGCATCTTCTGTGAGAATAGAGAGCTGAATCTCCTAGAATCTCCAGAGAAGGTAGCCCCAGTTGTCAGTGGAGAGATGCTCCAAGACTACTTGTTCCTGACAGTTCCTCACCTAGCTTCAATTATTTTTCTCCACTTCTTTTAATTTGAGCTGTAGTTGCTGACCAAATGTCTGTATAGAGTTGCTTGTTACTGTAGGGTAAACTTTGTTTCAGATTTTTTGTCGCAATTAATAAAAATGGGTAAGTAGAGTTGTGAGGTTAAAGCTAGCTAGTTCTTGATTGCTAGTTCAAGGTTTCTTAACCAACAAAAATTAACCAGCTTTGTACAGAGGAATCTGAGTTGTGAAAGGTGTTCACCCAGTAAACGCTGAACACCTAAAGTCCATTGCACACCTTCCCAATTCGCTTACTATTTTGTCGGGCCGATTAAATCGCTTGCAAATCGTAAATGTGTGCAGGGGCACCTCATAGCCGATTTCATCGGTTGCTCGGTTCAGATCAAACTGGTCTTGATATTTTCGGATGTGATCTCCTCATACGAAACACAATCGGTAGTGTGTGCGTTGTTACTACGATCTCATCGGTTATGATAATTTTAAACAGCCAATTGGAGTGCCAGGATTGCGCACATGTGGACTGCAGACTGGGAAGCACAACTTGTCACTTTGGGAAGCATCCACCTGTCTTCATGACATATTAGTTCACCTGATTACAGCAAACGGGAAAAGAGGAATGAGGCTATGGCTGTAATTGTGTCAATTTTGAAAATGCCTGGTAAAGTAGTATAGTATTGTCAGTGGTACAGAAATCACTTGTCTGGAATCCCAGAATAAGTTGAATTTTAAGAATGACTGAGCAAGTTAGAATAAATTCTTATTATTGATTTTGTCTAGTTGGGATTATTATCCCTTTTTGATTCTAATATTCAAAATTTAGTGTGTGTGTGTGTGTGTAATTTTATTTTGTACTAACATATCGTGATATATTGAACATGTGACTATCTATTTGGGCTGAATGTGTACGATGTCTCGCAAATGTGTGCGGGGAATTTTGAACCGATCAAATCGAGCTCATTCACTCGTAACAGATCGCCCGACACACGAAGCCCCGATCAAATCGGGAAGGTGTGCGCTGGGCTTAAGACACACAAACTAATCAGGAAACTTGCTCATTTTATTCTGTATTTGGCTGTTAGTATCAGCTGTGAAATGAAATCTGTTTGATCCATTATCTCAATTTTTAAAACCTGCTTCTTTTTTTCCACAGGTGTGGGAAAGAGCAGTCTTTTACTGCGCTTTGCAGACAACACATTTTCAGGTACCGGTGTACTCAGTGTTTGAAGTCATTTTAATATTCTTTTTAAATTGAGCAGTAAAATGTTGAACAGGCAAGACCTGAGGGCTCTTCTCCTTATTCTGGCTTGAAAATGGTAGTTGATTTACATAAAATTCCCCCATCTGGTGATACAGTTGAGTGTTGTGTTGTGCAGGTAGCTATATTACCACTATAGGAGTTGACTTCAAGATCCGAACAGTAGAGATCAATGGTGAGAAGGTGAAGTTGCAGATTTGGGACACAGCGGGCCAGGAGCGCTTCCGAACCATCACCTCCACGTGAGTAATGACAAACAGCACAGTGATATTTGACATGTCATATTCATTGCATTCGTTATTGGATCTAAAAGGGACATGCTTTAAAACTGAGGCCTGCTTTATGGGATGGTATGTAAAAGTGGCCTTGTATACCTATATAGTTCAGGAGGGTTTTTGGTATTGAAATAACACATTTTCACTAAGGACGTTAATTTACAGAGTGCACTGTAGCATCAATGTGTATTAAAGGGCTGATGACACGAACATGACACTATGCAATTTCTTAAATAAACTATACAACATGGCAAACATGTTAGATTTCTGTTATAATTACGTGAAAAGAAGCTGTTGTTACGCAAATATCCAACTTTTAATTGCACAGCGCAAGAAAACTGGGTCCGTGGCTCGCGGCCATGTTGTGACGTCAGCGGAAGAACACGCTGCGGTTCACTGGCTGTTCTACTCAATGGAAATGGCGCATGAAAACGCCAGTGAACTCTCTAGTGCTAGCTCTTCCTCTTCTGGGAGTCTAGAATTGTGTTGATCTCTTCCGAATAGAATCTGTGATAGCCTACCCTCTTTACCCTTTGCCTCTCGTTGCTAGGCGGCAGTTACATGAAAGCCGCAAGCTTTCACAAGCAAATACATGACTGATATCACGCCGACTTTGATTACATTTATGGTTATCATGTAGAATCTATAGCTCTACATACCTTTATCTTATGTCATTTCACAACACATGTTCTGACAGGAGGACTGTCTTTGGATCCGGCATAGCTACTAGTAGACCCCCTCCGGAATACTGGCAGTGTTGCCAGATTGGGAGGTTTCCCGCCCAGTTGGGCGGTTTCAAGTGCATTTTGGTGGGTTTTGAACATATTTTGGGCTGGAAAACGTCAGCAGTATCTGGCAACAGATACTGCTGACGTTTTCCAGCCCAAAATATGTTCAAAACCCACCAAAATGCACTTGAAACCGCCCAACTGGGCAGGAAACCTCCCAATCTGGCAACACTGTGTAGGCACTGCTGATGGTAGTAACACACGTTTGTGCTGAACTGAACACCCAAGAGATTCTTTTAAGCTGGGAAGGGTGTCAAAACAATCCAAATCGAAGTGTTCAGAGCACAGGACGGATGTTGGTGAGGGCTCCCACTTGTCACGAGTGTGCCTGACTTGCTTCACCCACTTCGCATGCAGCTCGGGATCTCTGGGAAACTTGAATAAACTTACCCCATCTTTGTGGGTTTTGGAGCAAAAGCCGGCAACACAACGCGAAGGCATAATAACTGTATATATTTATATTTATAATGTGTACAATAATGTCTAATAAAAATACTAATAATGATAAACTGAACACCTGTCGCATCAACAACAAACTAGTAAGTTAGGAGGAAGGTTCTTTCGCTGACGTCATATAGCTCCTCCTCCTCCTTCGTCTCCTGGGTGCTGCAGCCCCGTCAAATTTGCCCAAATAGCCGCGTTTATCATCATAACTTGTAAAATAGGCGCCTTCGTGAATTAATATATGGATCATCGGGAATTACTTTTTGTTATAAAACATCGCCAAAGATGTCAAAAACGTGTCATCAGCACTTTAACTTATTTGCTTTCGGAAACTGCTAGGGTTTTTTTTTTTAAAAGCATGTCTGATATTAGGATTTTTCTTGGGCTTCTGTGGTTGATCAATACAGTATAAAAATACACTCTTCTGACTTCTACCCTGTCTGCAGCATCGATTATACAGCATTTGTGCTCATTACATAAAGTGCCACTATTCCTCCTTATTTCCTGTGAATATTGACAATACCACGCTTCCTCGCACACGAAGCACAGTGAGTTTGCAGAAGATAAGAGAGAAACAGCTGGCGTAATTTTTTTTTTTTTTAAGTAAAGTTGTGTGTAAATGTTGCGCAAGCCAACCTGAGCTAAAAAATTCTGCTGAATTTATAGTTATGGTCATAAGTTTACATGCATGCACATGAAAGCCCAATATTGCCATGATATTCAATGATTTAGAACTGTTCTTTCTTCTGTGGCAGAATGATTAGACAACATACATCTTTAATTGAAAAATAAACAAGAATTTTGTTCACAAGTTTTTATTTATTTTGGGTTTTCTGAAATCAGCACTCGTCCTGGGCATGACGTTAAACCAGCGGCGCGGGAAGACATTGTCGGCAGGGGGTGCTGTGACGTGACCTGGGACATTTTTTTGAAGGGGGGTCTGGGGGTCCTCCCCCATAAAATTTTGTATTTCTTAGATGAAATTTCCTGCATTTTAACCAATCAGGCGTCCGAAATCCTTTTAAGCTTGCAATTGCAATATTTCGTTAAACTGCCTACTACTTATAGGCCTAATCCGTAAAAACGATGGGTTTTTTTTTTTTTTTGAGTGATGACGGAAGAATCTGAAGCCTGTCTGTCAACGACAATTCTCAGTTAACACGATTACGAAGGACAGGTTATTTTAGAAGCAGAAGCGCACAGCTGTGGTTTAACAGTCGCAGGTTTTACATCTGCTCTAGATAAACTGAAGGAGACGCGGATTCCACCCGATTACAGCCTTACATACCCAGATCCAGTCAAGCGAGTGTGCATTTCAAATACAGTAGTTAGTCGCACGCACACGCGCGCGCGCACACACATGAAACAGAACAACACTCTCGCTGGAACAACACAAACACCATGGTTCTCTCAATCAACAGACCGAAATCCATGAACCCACTCATCCTACTACTATGGGTTAGTGACACTAACTTAGTGTTCTATTGCAAAAATCACTCATAAAAGTGATGCAGCGGTATTTCACACTCTCCATTAAGAAAAGTAAAACATGATGAGCATGGACACACCGTTTTAAACGAACATTTTTTAAGATTGTAGTTACATCTGAGTCAACTTCAAAGCACGATGCTAGCAACACCTGCACTTGTTCAAGGCATACCAAATAGGCTCAAGTGAACATGACACAGCGAGCAAAATTAATAACCAAATGGCCTTACCTTAAAACGCTGTCTTGATCATATGACTTGTCGCAATTATTCCACTTAAATCCACACGGTTCTCTTCTGAGACATAGTAACTATTAAGTTTCAACTAACTAACTCTTACTCTTCTCTACAGACGGTCGACCCGTACTCGCTTCCTGTTGTAATTTCGCGCGCTGAAAAGCTGAACGTCAACGTCACGACAAAAAAAATTCTGATGGTCCACTAGGCTACATATTAAGTTATAAGTTTTAATTAAATCCTTTTTTAAATAACTAAAATGTAGCCCTCATCATCCTACATCTAAAACATGACAATCATCAGAGCCAAATGAAAACAAATAAATAAATATATTTTCACGTAAGTTTTGTTTTATGTTCATGTCAGTTTTGAGGGTCCACCACCAGGGGGTGCTGCCGCAGCACCACCACCACCACCAGGGGGTGCTGCCGCAGCACCACCACCAGGGGGTGCTGCCGCAGCACCACCACCAGGGGGTGCTGCCGCAGCACCACCACCAGGGGGTGCTGCCGCAGCACCACCACCAGGGGGTGCTGCCGCAGCACCACCACCAGGGGGTGCTGCCGCAGCACCACCACCAGGGGGTGCTGCCGCAGCACCACCACCAGGGGGTGCTGCCGCAGCACCACCACCAGGGGGTGCTGCCGCAGCACCACCACCAGGGGGTGCTGCCGCAGCACCACCACCAGGGGGTGCTGCCGCAGCACCACCACCACCAGGGGGTGCTGCCGCAGCACCACCACCACCAGGGGGTGCTGCCGCAGCACCACCACCACCAGGGGGTGCTGCCGCAGCACCACCACCACCAGGGGGTGCTGCCGCAGCACCACCACCAGGGGGTGCTGCCGCAGCACCACCACCAGGGGGTGCTGCCGCAGCACCACCACCAGGGGGTGCTGCCGCAGCACCACCACCAGGGGGTGCTGCCGCAGCACCACCACCAGGGGGTGCTGCCGCAGCACCACCACCAGGGGGTGGACCCTCAAAACTGACATGAACATAAAACAAAACTTACGTGAAAATATATTTATTTATTTGTTTTCATTTGGCTCTGATGATTGTCATGTCGGTTCCCGCGCCGGTGCGTTAAACTGCAACCAGGTGGCTGTGGGATTGCAACACAGTGGTTTCTCTGTTCAGCATAGGAACTCTGCAGAGGGTTACTGGTGGATAGAGAATGTGTGGCAGACGGAAGTCTCCTATAGGAACAATGGCTGGCACTCATCACTCAAGTTAGCTGAGTATTGCAAGTTGTAGTAGATCTGGGGCCCTGCTACAACTATTAGCCCCTTCGTATACACTATAGCTCAGAGAGTAGAAAACAGTGTCGACCTTGTCAAACGGGGCACCAGCTTGGACTCTGGTGGTCCAGCCCAGTGGAGGACCTGTAAGGAGCTGGGCAGACCTGCACCGTCATCAAGTGACTACCTCAGAATTAGATCGTGGAATGTAAGGACATTGCTGCAACCAGGGAAACTGTCAAGAATTATACAGCAGAAGCTGCATATGAAAGTTGATAGTCTAGGTTTAGTAGAAATGCTGGATGTGGGCGAATTTATAGCTGAAATCCCAACATCACAGGGCTCGACATTAGCACTTGCCCGATGGCCCGGTGGTGTTTTTTACGTCTTTCGGGCCAGTTCGGGCCACTAAATTTGGCCAAACAGTGGCCCGGGTGGGCCAGTACATTTTCGATACAAATTAACAAAGTTTATTACTCGTATTTTACCCAGAATTGTGAAGAAATTGTTCGTAAAATGCACCTTTTTGATACGAGGTCTGCCATCTTTGTTTTCATCCCGCTCTGCTCCGTGGCAGGAGTGTGTCGTCTTCGTGCATCTTTGGAGATGTTCGGCACTGTTCGGAAGCGTCATTTTGGCGGGAAAATAGCATCTTGTAGATGAAGACGGTTGCGGCAAGGAGACCATCAGAACGGTGAAATTCAAATAGAAATATGTTCAAACTCCACGCTCCCCAACCTGGCCAAAGGCCAGGTAAACAGTTTAAATAAGATCATGCATAAATTAACTATCGGGTGTTAACGAACGGCTTCATTTTGAACTCGGCAGCCAATCAGAGCGCGCGACATCACGCTCGATTTACAACTCGCCAAATCGTAAAACAGCATTTCAACGCACGCACTTTTTAGCTTCAGATGGTGTGAAATCGTTCAGACTTTGTATATTAATATCAAAATTTCAGGATACACTGCCAAGAAATATGGCTACATGTGTATCAACTTTTAGTGATTAAAGAATGAAGTATAAATGTTGGTTGCTATGACCTGAAATAGAACAGATAAAGTAATGTGGTAAATTAGATCTGATCCCATATTATATTATTCAAATATCCAAAGATGATGATAATCTGTCAAAATAGCCAAACTAGGTCTACATTAGTTCATTACAACAAAAATAATAACTATTCTGACCCTCTCTGGTACAACCAGACCATGCTAAACCCCGTATACCCCCAGTTGCTAGGGTATCTGCTGTTGCCATGGCAACGGTTTATGCAAATGAGCTGAATTTGCAAAAATGTACTACTAGTTCCCCCAAGGACATATCCTGAAAATTTAGTGTTTATATCTTGTCTTATTAAACGACGTTTCACCCCTTTTTGGCTCACCTGAGCATACCTGTTAATTAGCTAATTAACAGGTAATTAGGGTTATAAATCACCCCCGAGCAGGTAAGGCTTTGCAAAAATCTCACTAGGTTATTCCCCAAAGTCCACCCTTTCAGGAAATGTATGGTTTGTCAGTGATTCTCACGATATTTTATTAATTAAGAAATAAAACTTCTTCATGGGCAATAAAAATGCCCATTTAAATCCAGCATGATAAGGGTTAGTATGCCACCCTCACCTTTCATCCAGACTTGGGACTGGCCTGTGTGTCTCTTGTGGCTATTATATAAAGGTGTATATAAAAAGTTCATTGTGTTAGTCACTACACAAGACAACCACGTCATTCGTTTCCAAACTTTTTAATGAACTGCCGCAACACACCACAAGGCGGACTATAGCTCCGCCCAAAACATTTTTGGTCAAAATAAGTCTGTGAGCCGCTAAATAAAATACATTCATGTTTAACAAACTCGTTGTCTTAAAAAAAAAAACACCAGTAAAATATTTAACTAAAATCTTCACAATTATCTGGCACCCTGAAAGAAGAGAGAACACCAATTTTAATGAAATAAAAAAAAAAGATATCTTTAAAGTGCCCCACTTATTGAAGCTCCCATTGTCCATCACTTAGTGCTTTCAGCAGCTGGTGAGCTGATGCACCCTTTTTGGTCACAGTCCGCAAGCTGTTCTTTTGTGTTGCTCCATAACACACGCTCAATCCTCTGCATTTGAACAAGTTCTTTGATGCTGCTCATTTCCAAGCGGAGTCTTTTCTCAGAAACGGACTTGGTAGACTTCAGTGCATCAACAAGGGAATGATTGTCTGTTGGGTGGTGAGTGTTCAGTGTCACCTGATGTCAGTTCAGAAAACAGCATTGCCAGGAAAAATGGCATTATCGATCCCATCAGACATTGCCAATGTTTTTCCAGCAAGGGTACTTCGCACAACCCTTTTAACTCTCTTTGACTGCCATGCCAGAGGGGAAAATTTTCCATTTTCTCCCATCAAAACAATCAGATGTCCACCTTGACTGCCTCCATCTGAAAGATTTCCAAATGAGGCATCACTGAACATTACGAGTTTGAGAGCCTGGTCACTTCCCAAATGTTGAAAGGTAAGCATAACTCTCTTTGATTTAAGCTTGCATACTATTCTGTTTGCCTCGTGGATTGTTTGCACTGTAGCATTTTTGTTTGGAGGCCAGGTTGCTGGCATCAAACAGGACATCTGGCCTACTCTGTCGTGCTACCCAGAGAATCTGGCCTATCTTTGACCAGAGTTGGTCTCTTTCATCTTCACAAAGAGAAGAGTCCTGTTGCACAGCTCATGAAGGTGACATATGTATAGGTTGCAAGTGCTGAATGTAATTTTCCTGGTGGACTTGCACAGTTTTAACAGTTACAAAATCCATTCCCACATAGCAGAAGTTATGCTCCTCACGACCCACTTGAAAGACTGACCTGAGGTGAGGTATCACTGTTTTGGAGAAACTTTGTGTGCCTCCCCACATGAAGTCATCTACATGGCAGGCTAGTATTCCCATCACATTACAGTCCTGATCAGTCCAGTAGAAAACAGCAGGATCGACCTTGGATATCTTGCCTCCCGCTTCCAGCACTATTTCCCTCACTCTGTTGTACCAGTACAGTGAGGCATCTGCCAAACCATACACACACCTTTTAAGTTTCAGGGGCTGTATCCTGCAGTTGTTTTTACTTCAGTGTTGAAGTTTTCTGCCATATCTCTGACCTCTTCATTGTTGAATTCTCCTCCATTGTTGCTGAACAGCTTCTGAGGTGGGCCATGGATGCTTATCCAGTCGTGTATGAAGTGTTTAACGATTTCAGATCCTTTCTTTGTAGTCAAGACGCTTCCTGCACTAAATCTTGTAAACTGGTCAATAATGTGCAGATACCACAGACCTGGCTCTAGTTCATGGAGGTCGACTGCCACAGTTTCATTGTGCTGAGATGCTAGTGGAAGGCCAACAGCAGGCCTCGGTTTAATCTTGCTGTGTCTCTGACAGGTTTCACACACATTCACAATTCTCTGAAGAATGGAAGCACACTCAGCATCTCTGTTTCCAGAGCTTAACAGGAGCCTCAGCAATCTGTCGACAGAAGCGTGACCAAACTGTCTGTGAAGCTTCAAAAGAATCTTTTTCTTCTCTGTTGTGTTCATGTTTTCTGAGATTGTCAATATTTCTTCATCTCTGTTCTCATGTGGAGTGACATCCTCATGCTCAATTGATAGGAGTACACCGTCATCAGCTTGAATGGCTCTGCCCTCTTTGTCCATAATGTTCACACAGTAATGGCCAGAGCTTGTAAAGTCCAGCTTTATAGATTGCTGGAGCATCACTGTGCTGTCATTTTTCATATCGAGTACAGTTCCTGCTCTCTTCATGGATGCTTTACTCAAAAGAAGTGGAATATTAGCTGGAACGACTTCGATCTCAATGTTGCACTTTGTCTTGCCAATTTTTGCAGGAATCTTTAGTTTTTCTGGTGGAATGGACAACTCTCCCATCCCCAAACTTAAACGGTCTATTACTTTGTTGTTCAGACATCTTAAGATTCTCTCTCTCTCTCACTTTTGCTCAGTCCTTTGACATAATTGTCTAGCCATTCCTCACCACACACAATACGTGTACATGCTGTGTCTAGAGCCAAAACATTCAATCAACAAGATTTCAGCATTAGTGGGTGATTCTTTTGTAAAAAGAGTGATGTTGCACTCCTCAGCGTCTTCAGTCTCACAGTCGTTGGTGACTTTAACCTGTTCACTCTTGTGTGGGCAGTCTTTAGCCCAATGAAATGTACTTTGACAAACGGCACATTTGGATCTGCTCCCATATCTGTCCAATGGGTTAGTACCAGGCAGCGGTGCTTTCTGTTGCTCGTTTCGGCCATGGTCTGCTTTTATGTTGTCGTTTCTGTTCCGTTGTTACATATGCAGCTTCATGATTTATTCCAATCGTTTGACCAGACGTTTTCCTGCCGAAAATCCGTTTCAGTGCCGATTTCATTGCAGCAAAACTCAAATCTGTACAGGCCATCAAAGCTAATTGTTTGTCTTTCACGTCCAAGCATGCAGTATCCAGTAGTTTAAACGCTAATACGGCATCGGGCAGTTCCATTTTATACTTCCGCATTCGCGTGTATCGCTGTTCAAATTAAATTATGAAGTCCGCCATGGACACACTACTGTCTCTCGCTATCTTGTCAAAGTTTGAATATGCCTCGTATGTCCTGTCCTTTTCCTCTACTAGAAACAAACCATCAAGTTTTTCCATTAGCGTAGTCATGCCAGTGTCTTTGTTAAGGTCGTCCACGGGTATCTCCATTGCGATTTCCCGGGCTCTCCCCGTTAGTCCCAGAGCCACTGCAAGCGCTTGCTTCTTCTTTCCGAGCTCCGTCACTCTAATCCACATTTCTACTTCGTTCTTCCAACTTTCGTATGGCTTCCCTTCATCGAAGGTCGGTGGATTTTTATAATTTGTAGCCATCCTCTGCTACCAATGTTAGTCACTACACAAGACAACCACGTCACTCATTTACAAACTTTTTAATGAGCTGCCGCAACACACCACAAGGCGGACTATAGCTCCGCCCAAAACATTTTTGGTCAAATTAAGTCTGTGAGCCGCTAAATAAAATGCATTCATGTTTAACACATTGTACCTCTATTTCTATTAGAATATCTACAGTGGTGAGAATTCAATATCTACAGTGTTGAGAATATATGAGCCAAAGTTGAAACCATGACAAAAAAGGAAAATATGTCTACATCACACAGGGTGGGTTACAGGCAAAGCTTATTCTATAAACAAGTTAGTTGCATGGTGAGGCAAAACTTAGCTTATTCTAAAACTTATACAAACAATTGTTAATGTAAAACAGTAATCAACAGCATGTGTTAAACGAACAGAGAACAAGAACAAAGGAAATTTTTAAATGTAACTAAGAAATTGATAGAACAAGAAATGCAAACAATAAAATATCAATGTGAACAAATATATAATAATGTTAGCAAAATATGAATGATCTTATTTTAATTAATTTCACCTTAAAATGCACCAGAATGCACGAATATGAATCGAAAAATCAAAATTTTCCAGGGGAGGGCCCCCGGATCCCCCTCTTTGTGCAAGCACCTTTGGTGCTTGCAGCGGCTGCCTGCGGCAGCTGTGGTTCGGGTACCGGGCACATTCAGGCCACCACATTTTCCATTTGGGCCAGTAACTTTTCAGTTCCACTGGCCCAATGGGCCACCAGTGGTAAATGCTTAATGTCTAGGCCTGCATCAGATGAAGTTTAGTCCTTTTTTTTTTTTTTTTTCTCGTGAATCTGAAGGCAGGAAAGGAGTTGCGTTTATATTGAATGAAAGATGTACAAGGACGCTGATGTATTATGACACCTACTCTGAGAGACTCGTGCTAGTAAAGCTGAACGGAAACAATGACACCGGCATCATTCAGGCTTATGCACCCACTGCTGAGGCAGAAGAAACAGAAATCAACAGTTTTTATGACCATCTAACGGAGGTGATAAAATCCAACTGCAAGTCAAGGGATAAACTCGTGGTATATGGGGATTTCAACGATCAAGTTGGAAACAAGCGTTATGAGAAGATTATTGGCCCTTATGCGCTAGGTCAGAGAAATAAAAGGGGAGATGAGCTCATTGAATTTGCACATGGTCATCTATGCATAACACATACATGGTTCCAGCAACGTGAAAGGTGTAGACATACCTGGACATCACCTGACAGCACTATAAAGAACCAAATTGATTTACATCCTAGTAAATGGCAGATGCTGCAACAGTGTAAGCAACGCCAAAGTGAGACATGATACAGACTGTGGCTCAGATCATCAACCAGTTATATCAACAAAAACCAAACTCAAGAAAGTGACTGACTAAGGAACGCAAAGTAAAGAGTTGGAACCTTGATCAGTTGAGGCTGGATAAAGTAAAATTCAAAGAAGCAAGTGACACCAAATTGAAATCAATTGAGAAGGACCCAGCAACACTAACTTCAAATCAGCTGTGGAATGAAATAAAGAATCGAATAGTTGGTTGCAGACAGTATATGCGGGAAGAAAACATCAGAGAAAAAACAGCATTGGATGACAATGATCTTGGAGAAGATGGAACACTGCAGAAAGATAAGATCAGTCAAGAAGATTACAAAAAACTGAATCAGGGTATCCAGAGAGAGTGCAGAAAAGCAAAGGAAAGATATACTTCCTATAGTGAGTTCCTCCTCAAAGAAGCCTGAGAAAGTTGCGAGGGTGTGAAACTGAATGGAGTAGTCAAGTTTATTTGTATAGCGCTTTTAACAATAAACATTGTCGCAAAGCAGCTTTACAGAATTTGAACGACTTAAAATATGAGCTAATTTTATCCCCAGTCTATCCCCAATGGGCATGCCTGTGGCGACGGTGGCAAGGAAAAACTCCCTCAGACGACACGAGGAAGAAACCTTGAGAGGAACCAGACTCAAAAGAGAACCCATCCCCATCCGGGCAACAACAGACAACATGACTATAATATTAACAGTCCTAACAAAGTCAGCTTCGTTGATGCTATAAACCCCCCACCAACGGAAACCCGAGTGCAAAACCGTTCACGACAACTGCAGTCCCAAAGTCAGCAAATCAACTGCAGTCCCCAGCCACAAAAACACCACTGCAAGAGTCCAGAGCGTCCTCCAGGCGCAACCCCCAACTGTCCGCATGGGGCCGCCCTCCACAGGAGCGATGTGATGAGACTCCAACCAGACACAGGGCACCAGGATGGACCAGGCAGGTCCCAGGAGCAGAAGAGGCCAGCATCTCGATCCCAGGACCAACATGTAACTCAGAGGGACAGATTGGGGGGGGGGAGAAAACACAGGTTGTTAGGTATGCCCAATGTCACCTGAATAAGTAGGAACAGTATACATATTGCACGGAGTACAAGCAGGGACTCTGGCAACTAACTATGACAGCATAACTAAAAGGGGAGAGCCAGAAGGTAACACAGGCATGAGGGAGCCCCGGGACATAAAGCAGCCAGCCACTACACTGTCAACAAACTCGAGTGAGCAAGCGAGTGGGGACTGACAGCATCCATACATCCCAGTTTACCAAAACACACTATTTCTGAGGACCCTCCAGATCTACACCTTTACCTCATAAACACCATTAACAAAAGGCTTGACTAAACAGATACGTTTTCAGCCTAGACTTAAACAGTGAGACTGTGTCTAATTCCCGAACACTACTTGGAAAGCTGTTCCATAACTGTGGGGCTTTGTAAGAAAAGGCTCTGCCCCCTGATGTAGCCTTCACTATACGAGGTATCAGCAGATAGCCTGCACCTTTTGATCCAAGTAGGCGTGGCAGGTCATAGAGGACCAGAATTTCACTCAGGTACTGTGGCACAAGACCATTCAGTGCTTTAAAGGTCAATAGTAGTATTTTATAATCAGTACGAAGTTTGATTGGGAGCCAATGCAGTGTGGATAAGACAGGGGTAATGTGGTCATGTTTTCTAGTTCTAGTAAGGACTCTTGCTGCTGCATTTTGAACTAACTGGAGCTTATTTATGCACTTATTGGAACATCCAGACAGTAAGACATTACAATAATCCAACCTGGAGGTAATGAAAGCATGAACTAGTTTTTCCGCGTCATGTAGCAACATTAAATTTCTTATATTTCTGAGATGAAAGAAAGCTATCCGGATAATGTTATCAGTGTGAGTTTTGAATGAAAGACTGGGGTCAGTAATCACTCTGAGGTCTTTTACTGCTGCACGTGAAGAAACAAAGGCCATCCAGAGTTACTCAGGGCTCTACATTAACTTTTGAAACCACTTGTCCTGTCAGGCAAGTTGAAAGGAAATTTACTTGTCCGAATGTAAAGTTGACTTGTCCGAAGAAATATTTGAGAGAAAAAACACAAACTATTTGTAACCCAACAATCTTTATTGCATTTGTTGCATTTGCATCACACCGCTTGTGGCTTGTACTCTTGCCATGAGACACTAGAATGTCTCGCCTATATGAAGCTGTACCTTTAAACATGCTGCTCAAGACATCAGCATAAGTAGGATGCGATATGCACAGAGAACATTGCATTCCATCTCCGGTGTCTTGGACCCATTCAAATTCATCCTTCCAAGAACTGAGAAATTTCTGCTCTCTCTTGCTTTCATAGTTCTTCTGTGATTTGTTTCCTCTTCTATTCAGCACCAGATGCCTCAGATTCACTAGACTTCTTTGTGAAGCCGAACTTCAGGAGGGACATTTTCTAAATGTCTAAATTTTTATAATGAACACCATCAACAATTCAAAGATTTGGAAATTACCACATACTCAACGTAAATATACAGTTGAATAATGATCCCGCCAACAGAAATGTCAACAAATCCACGTGTATGACACGATTAAAACCAATCATAAACGACCGTTTACTTTTCAGCAAAAATACACGAAGCGGTATTGGCCTGTTTCGCAAGTGGAATATTCAGTCCCCCCCAGGATTTCGCGGGCCTTTTTTGTGATTGTTGCGGGGGGTTTTCCAAAAAATTGTGATGAAAGTTGCGGTGTTTTTTACGTTTTTGTTACATTGCGGGAGGAAGTGAAAGTTGCGAGAAATTGTTGTGATTTTCTCTTTTTGTGATTAAAATTGAGTGATATGTTAAATATTAAATTATTACTGAAAAACTATTGATTAAAAAAACAAAAGACACTGAGAAATGGTCCTATAAACAACTTTACCAATATAAAAGATTACCAGGACTACAAAAATGCAGAAAAATAGGCTTTACTTATCCAAATGCACCTGTTGGTTCAAAAGTTAAAAGTGCATAGAACCTCACAGCACAACATGAAGTTACCTTAAAATATAATATAAATGCCCCAGCTTTCATGTAAGAAAAAAAAACCTATTAATACTAGTACTGTGTGCAGGCAGTCTCTCCTGAAGACTAAATTTAAACAATTATAAACTAATAAAATAAATGGCTCAGGCTTCATAGAAGAAAAAAAAAACAATAGAATCTCACAGTATGATGCTGAAGCTGCCTAAACAATGGAAAATAAAATACCATTTTGGCAAAAATGTTGGCATCCATTAATTTCTTGTATTAAGTAAAAAATAATGTAAAGTGCACACAGTCCTCCACTGTAAACATAACACACTTTCAGTAACAGAATTTAAGCCTATATAAACACTGACTCGCACATGCTGCTTCTCTTGAACGTATACACGGAAGTAAGGCGGAAGGTAGTTTGTCGACGTCACCTCAAGATGATGCCAACGATTGGTCAAATTTGCGGGAAAGTTGCGGTGATTGGATATAATTGCAACACCGCCCTGAATTCGCGGGGATTGGTTGAATTTGCGTTGATGTTGCAAATCGCAACATTGCGAAATCCTGGAGGGTCTGAGTATTGCACATGCGCACATCGCTCTTTCCGAATAGAAACATCCGGCGATTCATCAAAACAATATGTCGAGTGAGATGCTTCGGAAATCATGTGAATAAACTGATAAATGTGATATGTAACCCGAATATCGGCGTATTTTGGCACTTCAGGGTTTCCCATACATAGACCATTGTGTGGCGCGGCGCCACACGATGGATTCCTATCGCCACACAATCAGACTCACGATTTTGAAAAAAAAAAAATTCCGTTGCGTATCGTTCCGTTCATTCATAGTGCTCTTTCTTCTCGTTCACGCGCGTGCACACCCACACAGAGAGAGAGAGAGAGAGAGAGAGAGAGAGAGAGACGGAGAGGCGTGTACACAGGCCTGCCGTTGCGCATATACCCGGACTGCAAGTAGGCCTGTTAGGCTAATTAAAAACAATGCAGCCTTCCCGATTTGCCTTCCGACCCCTTATTTTAAAAGGTAGCCTACGTCGTGCTTGTGATGAGCTTTATCATAGCCTTCTTGGCTTACAGGAAACGGACATCCCTGAGTCAGGCTATAAACCAATTTTGATGCATACAGTAGCAGCTTGACGCGAGGAGCCGGCCTTATTGCATTATCCCGTTTATCCTGCTTCAGCATTCATGTAAGTTATTAAGAATGGCTTGACTTTCACAATAAATAAGGATTTCCCACTAGCCTAAATAAAATGTTGTTATACTCGCGGGGATGCTTAGTTGATGCTATCTGAAGCATAAAATCTGAATATTTTAAGAAACATCTTTATTAGCGAAGTAGAATTGTGAGCGGGATTTCTCAGCTATGAATAGGGTAAGCACATAGAACTTCAGTATTCCTTTGTATATTTTTTTGATGTAATGGAAATTTTTAGTGCTTTGATGAAGAAAATGTACTTTTTTTTATCCATAGATTAAAACAGACCTCAGGAATAGGCTCCAAGGGGAACACCTGGCAGCTTGCTTATGAGTCTCCATAAATGGTCCCGAACCCAATGACTTCCCTTATGATAGGGCACTTGTTTTTTTTTCAGGAAGCCACGCAGAATTAAATGTTCTGATAGGGCATGCAGGCTTTGCACCTATTAGGGTAATGCTTTTTCATTATTGTTAGTTGCCTTGGTGTTACCTTAAGTGGTTTCTTACATCTAATTATGATATTTTATTATTATTTTGTTGTTACATTATACTATTTATTTCATTTTAGTATTGGTTGAGGTAAGTGTTGAGTTCAATATTTAAAATAAAAACCTCCATCTTGTTTTTTGCAATTTATTCCTTGAATGTCAACTAAAGAATGATTGAAAGATTGCCACCAAAAAAGCAAAAAACTAAGGTAAAAACTAAATTTTAACTTCAGTTTTGGTGAGTAATTTTCATAAATTTAAAAGACAGGTTTTCCACCAACATCAGGCCCAGCAAACTAATGGCCTGCCCTGTAATGTCAAGTTGGGTCGAGGAATGAAACCAGGCAGGGTTCTGGTAAAAATTGTTTTAGCGGTCTTCTCTTAAAGAACTTAATTTTAGGTTGAACTGAATAATCTCAAATGCTCCTTGTAGCTTTAAAATAGTCCCAGCAGGTGACTCTGAAGAAAAATACTGTGTGTTTGAACACCGCCCACTGTAAACACTTTGCATACACCCCAATGACCGACTCCACCGACCGCCACGACACCACCGCGCACGATTCCCTCATCGGCACAGTGGAGCACCACAAATTGTTACCTGGTCTGTGGGAAACACTGCACTTGTCCGATCGGACAAGTAACTGAGAAGATGGACTTGTCCGACGTAAAGCATCACTTGTCCCGGACAAGCGTTAATGTCAAGCCCTGTTGCTATGTAATCAGAAAACTTACTTCTAGCTGCATGTGGTCCTAATACAAGTACTTCAGTCTTGTCAGAGTTAAACAGAAGGAAGTTAATAAGCATCCAGTGTCCTATGTCCTTTACACATTCCTCAATTCTATTAAGCTGGTGTCTCTCATCAGGTTTTGCAGAAACATACAACTGTGTGTCATCAGCATAACAGTGGATTCTAATACAATATTTACAAATAATATCACCCAGAGGTAACATGTATAAAGAAAAAAGCAGTGGACCCAAGACAGAACCTTGTGGAACACCAAACTTTACCTCAGTACGTCTAGAAATATCAGTAAACATTAGGCCAAACAAAAAAAAACTTTGTTTCCGGTTACCCGACTGACCCTCTCTGTCTACAAAACGTTCATGCGATGCACACAGCATGGTTGTCCCTGGTCATAGACCAATGTTATGCATAGCGCGAGTGTCTCTCGCATCATAAACGGCTGATTGTACGCATGCGCGTGACTACCTCTAACAGGAAGCAATGAAAATGGCGGTGGTTTGTGTGCTGGAAGACACGTGTCTTGCACATCGCAAGCCCAGTCTTAGACAAATTATGTCGCTAGAAAAAGAGACATTTAAAGACAGTGAAGATTTGTTAGCTTACACCAGTAGTTCTAGAGTAAATATAGAAATAATCTACGTGAAGCATCGGTTGACACACCAACAAACAGCACTCACTGTGTTGCTGTCAGAGTTCAAGTACTTTTGTGGGGCGCCAGTAATACTCCCCGAACATTTTCTTGCCTCAGTTTGTGGTGTCAGATTGCCTCTCAACTATGCAGATCCTGTTGAAATAGCCTACTATAGCAGTGGATTTGGAAGAACAGACATTTGTCCATATTGTCTTAAAGACTCTGTCTGTGTTAAACCAGATCTGAGAAAAAGATTTAAAACAGTTATTGAAGTATGTGACGAGTGCCTTCAAAAAGGCATAAAAGACATTTGCTACAAGCCATATGGGAAGTAGACATTGAACAGCTAATCTTTACAGTTCAACGCACATGTTCAGTGTGAGAAGTTTGTGTATGGTTTGAAATAAATCTTTGAAAAGTGTTCTTTAGTGTTTATTTCTGAAAACAGAATACCTGCAAACAGGCATTCAAACAGAGTGCTGGGTGGGTGGATATTTTGTTGTGAATATGGGGGGAAAGAGTGGTGATAGCCATGGAAACAACATTTAAAAAAAAAAAAATCCCTACTGACCTACCCTAATTTTTCAAGGCATGTAATAAGAAATGATTTTTTTTGTTTGTTTGTTTGGCCTTACCAACATCCGCTACGCAGATGATACAGTTCTGCTTGCTAGCAATGTTCAGTCTTTTCAAGCAATGCTTGACTCACTCTGCAACACATGTAAGGTGTATGGAATGGAACTGAATGCAAAAAAGACCAAGACAGTGTGTATTAGTAAGCCCACACTTGATGCATTTGTAGTTCATGCAGAATGAAAAAATCTGGTGTATCTGGGGAGCATTATAACAGAAGATGCAAAGTTAGAGGATGAGGTGAAGAGAAGAATTGGAAAGGTGAAAGTAAAGTTCTGGGAATGCAAAGAGTTCCTAAGAAGAGAGATCAGCATGGAGTTGAAGATTAGGTTACGGAGATGCTACAATTTTTTTTTTTTTTTTCTGTGGTCACCTACGGATGTGAAGCATGGCAGTTCACCAATTCCATTAAGAAAGGTCTTTTGAGATGTGGTGTCTCAGGAGAATGTTGAGGATAAGTTGGAAAGAGAAAGTAACCAACAATGAATTTCTGCAAAGAGCTGGGACCCAGAGGACTCTACTGTATGATCCTTAGGCAATGGAAAATGAGTTATGCACGGCATGTACTTTGCAGCAATGGAGGAAAACTTGCTAACCTAATTCTGGAAGGCACAGTTGATGGTATCTGAGCAAGAGGTAGGCAGAGAACACAATAGTGATGACATTAAGAAGTGGAGTTCAACAACATCTTATGAGGAAGCGAAAAGAACCGCAGAGAATAGAGGGCAATGGAGAGCTATGGTGGCCAATCTTCATGTCGAAGATGGCACTTGATGATGATGATCATCATCAGCACAGGGCCAAAATTATATATACAAGGTCAAAAATTCACATATGTCCACTCAGTGGTGCTGAAAGTTCCAAAGTTTCTTAACTTTCCAATGCCTCTTAACATCCTGTTAGTGATCATGTTTGACTACAGCTGGTAGCGTCTCTGTGCCGAAATAAGGGTTTGTTTAACAGCACTCATTTTATTGACCAACCCAGTACAATAGGGAAAGTTCAAGGAAGCTCAGTGCAGATCTGAGAAAGGGGACCATAGATTTACACCTCTCAAGAACGTCTCTTGGAGTCATTTCTGAACAACTGAAGATTCTAAGATCTGTTCAAACCGTTGTATGCAAGTACAAGTTATTGGGAGGTGTAGCTACTTTGCCAAGCCGTTTTGGTGGAAGAAGACCCAAACCGTCAACCTCCGCTGAGAGGAAATTGGTTTGGATGGTCAGGAACGACCCAGGAACCACCAAGGCACAGACCTGCCATGACCTGGAAGCTGCTGGACAACATCATGCTCGACTAAAGTTTGCAGCTCACCACATGAACAAAGGAAGCCTTCTGGAGGAAAGTTTTATGTTCAGATGAGATGAAGGTTGAGTTGGTTGGCCACAATGACCAGAAGTACAGAGGAACACTGTACCAACTGTTAATTGTGGTGGTGGCTCAATCATGCTCTTGAGCTGTTTTACTGCCAGTCAAACTGGTGAATTGCCTGAAGTGGATGGAATAATTAGGGAGGACTACCTCAAAATCCTTCAGCATTATCTCGGTCAGAAATTTGGACATGATTGGGTGTTGCAACAGGACAATAACCCCAGGTACACATCAAAACTGGTTGTGGAATCTATAAAGCAGGGTAATAAGGTTAAAACAAGTCCTGAACTCAACCCAATCAAAAATATGTGGACGGTGCTTAAAAGTTGGGTATGTACCAGGAAACACATAAAAATTTAATTGAACTTTACTCTTCACAGAATAGGTAGTCATATCCAGTTGGAATTCTGTCAGAAGCTTGTTGATTGCTACCAAAAGCCACAGTGAAATTTGCTAAGGGACATTTACCCAAGTATTAAGGATGTGTGTATTTTGCCCTTGTAATGCCTTTTTGTAATGCTTTTAAAATGAATAATCATTTAGTAATGATCAAAATGAATAAATAAAGCGGGCGGATAATAAATTATTTTATCAAGCACAAAACCATGGATAAATCGCGGCTTCGAGATCCCCGAAGGAGGCAGCCTTGCTTCGACAAATCTTTCATGATGTCACACGTGGAACCCTGGTTATCTGTGTCATTTCCGTTCATCTGATCCCGTGCTTGTTTACTCAATGAAATTGGATATTGTTGTAGGAATCTTACAAAAATTACAATGGGAAAGCACTGTGTTTGGATGTTCAAATTCCTATACAACAGGACATTCGGTTCATGAATTTCCAAGAGGAAAAAAAAATCTAAAGCGACAGTGGGTGAGTTTTTGTGCAAACGAAGCGGGCAGATTTTGTCGCCTACTAATAATAAATCTGATTCATCATGTGTTTACCACCACCAGAACGACCACATGGGAATTACTGGTACAAAAAAGAAACCCATTTATTTAATAAATTACATTCAGGCATGCTATTTGGTCACGGATCCGCGAAAATCCGCGGATTTGAATAAATTTTGAAAATTTTGTGAAATGCCAAAATACTCAAAAATCGGGAGAGGTGTTGACTTGCGGTAAATGTGCAAACGCAATATTTGCTATTTTGCATCTGATTCCGTGTCCCATTCCGTGTTTTACGGACTGACCTTGACTCCGATTATGCATGTGTAACGAGGTTCATGATTGGAAGAAAATGTGTCAAGTGTTAGTAATGTAGTCAATTGGCAATGTGAATATATTGTAGCTCGTTCTTGCTTGTTTACAACATGGTAACCGCATTTCGAAGTTAGAAAGCGAATATTTTGAACAGTGGCAAAAGTTATTGATTTTGAAAAGAAGAAAACTGAGCAAGGGAAGTTGATAGTGGGTGCAGAGTGAAATGGAATTGGGAATGGTGTTCAAAACCATTAAAAGTCATTTATAACGATAAAGAAATGGGCACCACTGTGGGCGAATATTACCGGAGAGTTGACATTGCTGGTAAATGCAGGTGCGTCTTGTGTGATGCAGAGACTAACTATGCTGATCGTGGTTGTGTTGCCCTGGTCGACCATATCAAAACAAAAGGACACACACGGAAACTGTATGAAAAGTGGTCAAATCATCATCTGCCGAGTAATTTTTCTCACTCGTCGCCGGGAAGATGCACAAAAACAAGATTTGACATATGGCATTAGCCCTGTTTACTTACAGGCCTCGGGAAAGCCTGCAGCTACACAGTCTAAGTGTCTGACACCATTTGTGGACAGGAAAGCGCACATTGAGGTAAGAAACCACTTTTTGCCAAAGTTTTTGGCACTTTCCTCTTAACTGTCAAACAATGCAAATAATATATCTTAATTACAGAGAAAAGTTTCAAATTTAGAATGAAATGCTACTGATTTTGACATTTAGATCTAATTTTGAGTCATTTACAATTGCAAAATCATGAAAATGAAAATACCTCAAGTAATTTTATGCAGATAAAACTTTAGATCTACTGCAGGCTAAGTTTAAAGGATATGGGACATGAAACATAAAAGCACGCTATATCAGTTTCTTTCCATTAAAAATATGAATTAATTGCATCAACAAATACAAAATCATCTATTAAATTCAGCAAAATCGTTATATTCGTGATGATTATATGGCATTTCTGCTCGACTTCCGATATGCATTTTTTGCAACCGGAAGAGCCGCTGTCACGTGATCATGCGTCACAAAAACTTTCGGGCACAGCACAAGCGGGTAGATGAATGGAGAAGTGGATGACAAGAAAATTGTTTTTATAGTCTTTAAAGTACATTGGACATCATGGTGTATTGTGCTGCTTATGGTTGCAATAATTCCAATGGGAAATGCCCTGGAGTAAGTTTTTTTTTTTTTTTTTTTTTTTTTGCATTCCCCAAGGACCCGAAGCTGAGGAAAGTGTGGGCTCACCTGCGCATGCGCAGTAGGCTTGGTAGGGTAACTTTACAGAACACCTGTTGAAAAAACTTTGCACCTACTGTTTCCCACAAACTGTGTTCGGACCATTTCACTGAGGATTCTTTCAACATTAATACTCAGGTACTGGGCGATATTAATTCATGAAACAGGAAGTATAAGGATGAGAAAAAAAACAGTTTAAATCGGGAAGCTGCGCACATTTGCGCCAGGCTGCACAAATGTGCGCAGCTTCCCGATTTAAACTGTTTTTTTCTCATCCTTATACTTCATGTTTCATGAATTAATATCGCTATTTTTTTTTTTTTTTTAAATCGGATCTGCGCGATTCAGCCATGAAAAAGGCTGATCCGCCGAAAGGCGCGCTGTTTGCATCCCTGCACGGAGGCCAGGGGACAGGGCAGGAATATTTTTGTTGATATGAGTGATCCGGTGCGATTTCGCGACCCCCCCTGTTGAAGGATTAGTATTATAATTTTGAGTGTATCAATTATTGATTATCATAATTCTGACTTGTTTCGCCATTTTGAATGTTTTCATCTCGGACTCTGGAAGCATTGTATCTCAGTCAATCTCGAAAAATATCAGCAAAAAAAAAAAACTAGCTTGCAACGGACTTTAGCTAGATCTATGATGAACTTTCAATGTATGATACAAAAATACTTCTTTCAACAGATCATTAGCCTTTGAGCAGAATTGTTTTTAACTTACCAGGAAGTGTTATCGAGCCGACCACTTTCAGTTTCATGGGGATTGAATGAACTCTCACTCTCAGAATCATCTGACCCGTCAGAGTAAAGACAAGATCCATGTTCCAGCTATCGGTTCGAATTGATAGGGTCTAACTTCACATCTCTGTGAAACATCGGGAATGTCACTGTCGATGGTGTCCATTTCGGTAACCTGTTTACATTAGATTCCCAAGCGCTGGCTCCTTGGAAAGTTTTTGTGACGTCACGGGTCACGTGACCACCTAGCTCATTAACGAATCCTTCTTTTACGCTGATGTATAAAAAAACTTGAATAATGTGGTGATTTTCACATTTTTGATGCCCTGCAGTGATTTAGATGACATTTCTTATGTCCTTTATACATAATTATGCCCAGGTAAAAATCCATGTCCCATATCCTTTAACTAATCAAATGTAGTTTACTGCATACTTGCCAACCCTCCCGATTTCTGCGGGAGGCTCCCTATTTTAGCCTCCATCTCCCACCTCCTGATCGTATTTGTTAAAAACTGGATAATCTCCTGGTTTTGGGAAATCCCTACTGCCAAGTTAAAAATACTCCCGATTTTGTCCAATCAGAATCTTATGAGAAACACTGCTGACGTCAACTGATTTTTAACCAATCAACGAACAAAACGACAATCACTTCTTCCGTAATGTAGGATTCACCCAGGCTGCCCGACATTTTTTACAAGCAGTCATTCATCATGGCCACTAAACCCAATACCAAACGGCAAAAATATGAATGCAAATACCAGGTTGCATGGGAGAATGAATTTCCATGGATAAGCAAATGTTCGACCAGCCAGTTACACATTTTAAGGTAAAGATACCTTAAATCAGAATATAATGGACATTTGAGTGTGAAATTAAACTAGTCTTCCATACCATTTCAGAAACAAACTGTACAACTTCTAAAGTGTTTAGTGAAATTTTGCATGACAGAGAATTTGTTTGGTAAGTGTATTTGAATAGTGTGGTAGTGTCTTAGTGCTATTTTGAATTTTATGTTTGAAAGTTTTAAGTGAAAGTTTACAAGTGAATTATCTGGAAAGTAATTGATTTTGATAGTTTTGAGGTTTTAAGTGAAATTACTAGTGAGTGTATTTTGGTAGTACTAAAATTTTGCATTCGAGTGAATCTTTGTGGAGTATATTTTAATAGTATGGTAGTATTTATAGTGCCATTTTAAAATTTAGTTTGAAAACTTTCAAAGTTTGCAAATGAGCAAATTCCTCTGATGCATTCCAGTAGGATTTTGATAGTATTTCTAGTGCTTTTTAAAAATTCTGTTAGAAAGTGTTTAGTGAGAGAGATGCATTTTAGTAGTACTAAGACAGTGCAGTATTTATTTGAGTTGTTACTATTTTGGTTAAATCTTATTAAAATTTAATTTATATATGATAGTTCTCTGTATTTTTACATGAGCTTACAGAAGGAAAACACATTTGATGCAATCCAATAATACTTTTTCACTGTGACTATTTTAAGAAATTATAAACATTTCTTCTAAAGCATCACTTGTTTACAACCCCGATTCCAAAAAAGTTGGGACAAAGTACAAATTGTAAATAAAAACGGAATGCAATGATGTGGAAGTTTCAAAATTCCATATTTTATTCAGAATAGAACATAGATGACATATCAAATGTTTAAACTGAGAAAATGTATCATTTAAAGATAAAAATTAGGTGATTTTAAATTTCATGACAACAACACATCTCAAAAAAGTTGGGACAAGGCCACGTTTCCCACTGTGAGACATCCCCTTTTCTCTTTACAACAGTCTGTAAATGTCTGGGGACTGAGGAGACAAGTTGCTCAAGTTTAGGGACAGGAATGTTAACCCATTCTTGTCTAATGTAGGATTCTAGTTGCTCAACTGTCTTAGGTCTTTTTAGTCGTATCTTCCGTTATATGATGCACCAAATGTTTTCTATGGGTGAAAGATCTGGACTGCAGGCTGGCCAGTTCAGTACCCGGACCCTTCTTCTACACAGCCATGATGCTGTAATTGATGCAGTATGTGGTTTGGCATTGTCATGTTGGAAAATGCAAGGTCTTCCCTGAAAGAGATGTCGTCTGGATGGGAGATATGTTGCTCTAGAACCTGGATATACCTTTCAGCATTGATGGTGTCTTTCCAGATGTGTAAGCTGCCCATGCCACACGCACTAATGCAACCGCATACCATCAGAGATGCAGGCTTCTGAACTGAGCACTGATAACAACTTGGGTCGTCCTTCTCCTCTTTAGTCCGAATGACACAGCATCCCTGATTTCCATAAAGAACTTCAAATTTTGATTCGTCTGACCACAGAACAGTTTTCCACTTTGCCACAGTCCATTTTAAATGAGCCTTGGCCCAGAGAAGACGTCTGCGCTTCTGGATCATGTTTAGATACGGCTTCTTCTTTGAACTATAGAGTTTTAGCTGGCAACGGCGGATGGCACGGTGAATTGTGTTCACAGATAATGTTCTCTGGAAATATTCCTGAGCCCATTTTGTGATTTCCAATACAGAAGCATGCCTGTATGTGATACAGTGCTGTCTATGGGCCCGAAGATCACGGGCACCCAGTATGGTTTTCCGGCCTTGACCCTTACGCACAGAGATTCTTCCAGATTCTCTGAATCTTTTGATGATATTATGCACTGTAGATGATGATATGTTCAAACTCTTTGCAATTTTACACTGTCGAACTCCTTTCTGATATTGCTCCACTATTTGTCGGCGCAGAATTAGGGGGATTGGTGATCCTCTTCCCATCTTTACTTCTGAGAGCCACTGCCACTCCAAGATGCTCTTTTTATACCCAGTCATGTTAATGACCTATTGCCAATTGACCTAATGAGTTGCAATTTGGTCCTCCAGCTGTTCTTTTTTTGTACCTTTAACTTTTCCAGCCTCTTATTGGCCCTGTCCCAACTTTTTTGAGATGTGTTGCTGTCATGAAATTTCAAATGAGCCAATATTTGGCATGAAATTTCAAAATGTCTCACTTTCGACATTTGATATGTTGTCTATGTTCTATTGTGAATACAATATCAGTTTTTGAGGATTGTAAATTATTGCATTCCGTTTTTATTTACAATTTATACTTTGTCCCAACTTTTTTGGAATCGGGGTTGTATTTTCTGTGGGTCTCCGTATGTATACAATATTCAGGCATGATATTTTTCAGCTAAAAATCTGATTTAAGACTTCCCTTTCATTGTTATATTAAAATTCAAGACTAGTATTATTTCAGATTTTTCACTCTGAGCTATCTCATGCCTGATACATGAATCCCATAACCTATAGTAATTTATGGAACAATATCAATAATTCAAAAATGCTTTAATTGTATAAATTTCAAATGGTTTGCAATTAATTAGGATCCACTGTTTTTATCATTTCAACCGCACATTATACCCTCGGGGCACGGTACGATGCCGGGGGTGACCCCGGGGAACATGCTTTTGCTGTACTAGAATAAAGTGCTGCACATCCACTACAGTAGGTGGCAGTGGCGCTCTCATTGTCAGGGTGTGCATGGGGAGTATTAGCGCTATGGGGTAGGGTTTTTTTGCGTACGCACAGAGCAGGAGATATGAAGTGCAGTGAACACACATGGATTTTATTTAGTTTTATATATTGTGCTCCTGAGTTAATGTTGCTGATCAATTTGTATTTATTGATTTTTATTTAATTTTATTTTTCAGTATCAAATGGGGCGCGCCCCACTATTTGAAAAGGACTGAATTAGTCGGTTAAAAAATGTTTTTTTTTTTTTTTTTGTTTTTGTTTTTTTAATTTTGCAAATTGAAAGCACTTTGATGGACTTTAAATCTTTTCTGTTACAGACTAAAAAACAATGTTAAAGTTATTCTTTGTAAGGTGATCTATATTTTTTCTTTTTTGTTTTCTTTAATGTTAATATGGATACAATGTTATGCAGAGGTGCACTTATTATAAGTACACCTAACACCATTGTTAAGTCTTAACAATTTTATAGACAAATTATACTATTTATAGTCGCGGCAGAGAGTAGAGGGGCGCGAAATGTTTTCTTCTTCCTGGGGGGGCGTAACAGAAAATAATTGAGAAGCACTGCCCTCGCCCAATTGAAAATGTCGTTCATGCACTTTTCTCCCCCATGAGAATTTTTTTAAAAGTTGGCAAGTATGTAATGTACATGTGAGTCTTCGTAATACACAATAGAACAGTTAGTGAATCTAATAGGCTATAGGCCTGTATGCTTTTGCATGAAACTGTTAATGTTGTGGTTTAATGCTTCTCGAATTTAAATATTGTACATGTTGATATTAGCAGATATGTACTGTGATTTTAACAACTTTTAAAACTTATTTTTTCAGGCTTTAATCTTAGCTTTTGCTGCAGAGAAAACTCTGGCCATGAGTGATGTAGATGATCTTGTAGCCTTGTGTAAAGTAGCAGCTAAAGATAAAAAAAAAAAGCCTTGGATGCACTTCACATGGCAAGAAGTAGTGCAACTTACAAGCTGATTCATGGACTGGGGAAAACTTTGACTGTTCCACCCAAGAAAAAGAAAAAGCATGCTGCCAACTTAGGATGTGTAATTTTTCAGCAGTATAATAAAGTTATGAGCTATGAAATAATGTACATTGTTTTTGTATTAACTAATTTTCAAAAATGCTATTCTGTTTCAGTAATATTTACTGAAAATAAACTTATCAAACATCATTACCATTTTTAATAAGTTTTAGTAACCCTCTACTAGTCAGAGGAGTGGAGCCAGTCAGATGAAATACCCCTTAGTGGTCATGAGATTTCTTGAAAGTGTGAAAAATCATGTTCTTGTAATTTGAAAGTTTGCATGCATTTTATTCTAAAAGTTTTCTCAAATTTTAAAATGTGTGCTATGAATTCTGTGAAAAGGTCTTGGCTTCTGGGGGCCTGTGACCCCCAGACCCCCCGGCGGGGTGTTGCTCCTGCCCCCACACCCCCTGGCTTGACATTCACTTTTTTATATATATATATCCCCAATGGCATGCCTGTACATTTGATCTGACATTTTGGACAATTTGTTGATTTCCCCGATTATCTCTCTCACACCATGCACCACATTTACATGCTTGCGACATCAGTTCTAATCATATCTGATGCACTTTAGCAGGAAGAAAAATGTGCATGCCCAATAATCATTAATTATTAACTGAAACGTGTTAAATGCTCTCAGATTGCAATATTGCAAGACTCATTGTTTTTAGTTTTGTTCAGGAAAGCATGATGAAAGGTAACCACCGTGTTCAGCATATCTATCTATCTCTCTCACGTGTGATACAGAGGAAGACTGTCGTGAGCTGGCAGTTTCTCATCTTGGGGGCTCGAAAAGTTGATCATTTACTCTGGAATATCCTTGATAATCATCTGCTCCTTTGTCCGACATATAAGAATCCCAATCACTATTAGGATTCTCTCCAAAACGGGATTCCATATCGAGACTGGTCTAACCACTGCTGTGCCCATGAACGAAATTGATACCTGAATTGTGTTGTGGAAAAATGACACACACCAACACCAGTCTCGTCCTTTTGCAAGAGAAAGAAGGTTTATTGCAGAAACGGACGAGTGATGAGGGTTCGGCACATCCCTTACGCCGTCCCTTTGTTCTCAAATCTATATATACTCTTTACGAGATAAAAAGGAGACATTACATCTTTTTGTATTACATCATTGCAATTACATGCCCTGATCACGCGCCGGGAGTGTTATCAGCTCTGAAGCTGATTGGATAGTCTCTAATCGCTGTCTTGAATGTAAATCTGCTACATGCGTCTACTATGCACATAAGGAGCATGATAAGATGAAAAATGTTTCAGTGCAGAATGTTCTGTTGTTAGTCCTTGAAGAGGCAACACTCAGAAAAGAGGAAAATTACAAAACAGTATGACACTAAAATTTACTGTACAATTCCCCCTTTATCATGTAAATAATAACATAACACTAAATCTATAATCCTGTCATATAGGGTTTACCTACTGGTTACTGTCCTGTCTGTGGCAATAATCAGTCTACGAACTACGTGGTGTTGGGTGTTTCCTATAGGAGTCTCTATGCCTTTATTTATTTATTTATATATATATATATATATATATATATATATATATATATATATAAATAAATAAATAAAAATTTGTCACTACCGCTCAACCTCACACACAAGCTCAGGCTTCTTTCCCACCAGAGAGGTGACATTCCATGTCCCAAAAGCCAGTTTTGTCAGCCGGGAATCAGTACGCCAGGGCCTCCGCCTTTTGGCTGCCACCCAATCCACAGTGCACTGGACCCTTATGGCACCTCCTGCGGGTGGTGGGTCCACAGGAGAGTGGTTCCGTGTTGCTCATTCAGGCTGGGCCCGGCCGGGCCCCACGGATATAGGCCCGACCACCAGGCGTTTGCCGATGAGCCCCTCCCCCAGGCCTGGCTCCAGGGTGCTGTTGACTTCAACTGGGGACATCATCCAGTGGTGGAAGGAATACTTTGAGGATCTCCTCAATCCCACCTTCATGTTGTCCAAGGAGGACACAGAGTCTGAGGGTGCTTGGGAGGACTCTCCTATCACAGGGGCTGAGGTTGACAAGGTGGTTAAAAAGCTCCTCGGTGGCCAGGCTCTGGGGGTGGATGGGATTTGTCCTAAGTTCCTGAAGGCACTGGATGTTATTGGGCTGTCTTGGCTGACATGCCTCAACATTTTGTGTGGAGGTCGGGGACCATGCCTCTGGATTGGCAGACTGGGGTGATGGTCCCCCTTTTTAAAAAGGGGGACTGGAGAGTGTGTTCCAACTATAGGGGGGGATCACACTTTTCAGCCTCCCTGGGAAAGCCTATGCTGGGGTGCTGGAGAGGAGAGTCCACTCGAGAGTTGAACCTCGGATTCAGGGGGAAAAATGCGGTTTTCATCCTGGTCGTGGAACACTGGACCAGCTCTTTACCCTTGCAAGGGTACTGGAGGGTGCATGGGAGTTTGCCCAATTAGTTTAAATTTGTGGACCTGGAGAAGGCTTACGACCAAGTCCCTTGTGGTGCCCTGTGTGTGTGTGTGTGTGTGTGTGTGTGTGGGGTGCTTCGGGGGTATGAGGTTCAGGGCCCACTACTGCAGACCATTCGGTCCCTGTATGACTGGAGCAGGACTTTGGTTTGCGTTGCCGGCAGTAAGTCGGACTCGTTCCTGGTGCATGTTGGACTCCGCTAGGGTTGTCCTTTGTCACCGGTTCTGTTCATAACTTTTATGGACAGAATTTCTAGGTGCAGCCAAGGGGCGGAGGGTGTCTGGTTTGGTGGCATCAGGATCACGTCTCTGTTTTTTGCAGATGATGTGGTCCTGTTGGCTTCATCAATCTGTGACTTACAGCATGCGCCGGGACGGTTTGCAGCAGAGTGCGAAGCGGCTGGGATGAGGATCAGCACCTCCAAGTCCGTGGCCATGGTGCTCAGCCGGAAACAGGTGGAGTGCCTACTCCAGGTCAGGGGGGAGTTGCTACCTAAAGTGGAGGAGTTTAAGTATCTCGGGGTTTTGTTCATGAGTGAGGGTAAGGGGGAGCTGGAGTTGGACAGAAGGATCGGGGCAGCATCAGCAGTGATGTGGACGCTATGTTGATGTTGTGGTAAAGAGAGAGCTGAGCCAAAAGGCAAAGCTCTCAATTTACTGGTCCATCTGCGTTCTCACTGTCACCTATGGTCACAAGCTATGGGTGGTGACCGAAAGAATAAGATTGTGGATGCAAGCGGTAGAAAAGAGTTTTCTCTGCAGGGTGGCTGGGCTTTCCTTTAGAGACAGGGTGAGAAACTTGGTCATTCGGGAGAGACTCGGAGTAGAACCGTTGTTCCTCCACGTCGAAAGGAGTCAGTTGAGGTGGTTTGGGCACCTTGTTAGGATGCCCCCTGGGATGCCTCCCAAGGGAGGTTTTCTGGGCATGCCCCACTGGGAAGAGACCCCAGGGCAGACCCAGGACACGCTAGAGAGATTACATTTCTCGGCTGGCCTGGGAACGCCTCGGTATTCCCCTGGAAGAGCTGGTGGAGGTGGCCGGGGAGAGGGAAGTCTGGGCTGCTCTGCTTAGGCTGCTACCCCTGCAACCCGAATCCAGATAAGTGGTAGAAGATGGCTGGATATCATGAACCCAGTTGACAGTTTGATCTCTTTCTGTCTTACTTTTCCAGCTGAGAAATCTGCCACCTGGAGTCCCTGTGGTGTCAGACACTGCTCTTGTAATACGTGTATTAATCTCTGTCACTGGACAAATACTACTTATACCATGTGTAAGGTTCACAGTTAAGTACAGAATGAAGAATGTGTTGGAATGCACAGTCTGTCATGTGGCTGTGTAGGTCATTGCTCGTGTTTGTTGGTCCCTCTAAGGGCCTCTTGTTAGCAGAGTGTCCACTCATGGTGCAACGAGGCCCCCTGAGGGCTTCTTGAATGTTGTCTTAATCTCCTTCCTGTACCAGGGCCCCCTTGTGCTGCTTGTTCGTTGGTTCAGGTACTCTTCTTCTGCAGTGGCTGGCGTGTACCCATCTGGCTCTGTTGTCCACCTTTACAGCTGACTGTGTGGTGAGCAACACTTGGGATGGACCTGTCCACCTGGGCTTGTTCCACTTCGTCCTTCTGAAGTCCTTAGTCACCAGGTTTCAGGTCATGCAGTGGTCCCAGTGCCGGGACTGGTAAGGCTGATCTCACCTGTTTGTGAATATTATTCAGAGCAGAAGAGAGGGTTGCGCACGCACACAAGACATTTTTGACAATTTTGAGAGTAATTGGGAGAATCCTTTGTTATTGCTGCTATCATTTTCCCTTTTGACACATGGTCTTTCCCATGTGTCAACTTGGCATAATATGAAAACGTATTTAGGGAGACAAGGTCGACTGTCTTGGGCTTGTCCAGACCCCATCTTTAATACTACACCCTTCTTTCCACCACACAGCCTTTTTCTCTGTTGTGGCCTGCTGCTGGAGGTCAGAAACCTGTAAGGGAAGTGTAGAAGGGTTATTTGAAAGCATTTAATGAAGTTGGGGTTCTTGTGGCTGCCTGTTTTGCTGCTGCTTCAGCTCGTGCGTTACCTAGAGAGACTGGATCGGATTTGTTAGTATGTGCATCACGCTTGCATATAGCAAGAGCAGATGGGAGTAGGACAGCATCCAGCAGGTCAGAAACAAGCTTGTGGTGGGCTATTTGTGTGCCTGAGCTGGTCAGGAAATTTCTATGTTTCCAGATTATGCCAAAGTCATGTACTACACCAAAGGCATATTTGCTATCTGCATAGATAGTGGCTGTTGCATGTTTACATGCTTCGGTCAAGGCATATAGCTCCGCTGCTTCAGCTGACAAGTGACTAGGTAATGCTCCCACTGTGATTAATTCTTTGTCTGAAACTATAGCATAGCCCACTTGATTTTTACCGGTTTCTGAGTGTCGTGATGCTGACCCATCCATATACAGAATCATGTCTGGATTCGTGAGTGATTCATCCTTGAGGTTCAACCTAGGGGAACATAATTGGTTAGTAAGTGCCACGTAGTCATGTGGTTCACCGCCCTCCTCTGTAGGGAGCAAAGTAGCGGGATTAAGGACAGTACAATGTTTTACTGTTCTGTTCGGCATGTCAAGCAGGACTGTGTCATATCTTAGCCACCGTTGTGTTGACAAGTGTGAAGTTTCTAAGGCTTGCCATCAGATGTAAATGCAAACCAGTATTGACTGTCTTTGTGTATTGGAATGCTAAAGAATGCATTCGCTAGGTCCACTACTGAAAACCATCTATCAGGTGGTACTTGACCTAGAATGGTGTAGGGGTTCGGAATATCTGTTGCACGCTGTCTGACAGCTGCGTTCACTGCTTGTAAGTCTTGTACAAAACTCCACTCATCAGGTTGGGGAGGTTTTCTGGCTTTTTTTTGCAGGAAATGTAGGAGTGTGCACTGGTGAGTCCAGGCAAGGGACAATTACTCCTGCCTGCAACAGAGACTCAAAGACAGACCTAACACCTTCTATGGTCTCTGGCTTTAGTGGGTACTATGTCTGTCTAGGTCTAAAATCTGACTTGGGAGTTATCACAACCGGTTCAGCATGCTTCATTAAACCCACATCATGTTTACCTGTGGCCCACGGTTCTGGTGGAATCTCTACCAGCCTAGGATGGACTTGGGCTGGGGAGACATCTCCTGAAACGCTTGCAAAAGCCCCTACTAAGCACGTGGAGAGCTCCATGTTGCGCTGTACATGTACTAGCATAGAGAGAGAGTGTTTAAAGACATTCTTTTCTGGATTATAAAAATACAGAAAGAGCCGTTGTACTAACCCAATCAGAGGCTTTCTTACTCACACACCATCGAAGCCAACGTACCACCTCCTTCCATGGGACTGCCTTTGGTTTGGTTAAAGAAATGTGGGGTGTGGATGATGGGACATCAAACGGCTCCTTTTGGCAGCACCTAGGGAATTTGGTTATGCCCTCCAATTGAATCCAGGCACAAATGTCTGTGCAGCGCTGTAATTCAACAGAACATGCACAATATTCTTTTGACCAGTATAAATCTCCTAAGGCGAATACTTTCTCGCTCGCAGGTGTCTTTAACCATACTCTCTCATATGCAGCCTCCTTTCCATCATGCATGTGGGCCATGCAGTGAAGGTCTGTATGCTCCATATAGTCAACATCATGTGCTACAACTCTGTCGTGCTTACTACACAAGATATTGAGTTACATTAGTTAGTGTCTGGACAGAGCTTCCACTCATGTACATAAACAGGGAGCTTTTGTTCATGTCAAACACATGTCAAAGTGGTATTTGTAACTGTAATGCCCTCTGGGGATGATGTAAGAACCAAGCCAAACTTGCACATTAAATATCGCCCTAGTAAATTAACTGGGCAGGAAGAGATCATCAGGAATGAGTGCTCCACCTCCTGTCCATCTTCATCCTGATATGAGACAGGTTTTGAGAACTTTTCTACGACTGAATGGCCTGTTGCCCCAATTGTGCAAATTGATCGAGAACTTGGTTCAAATGGTAAATCCAATTCTCCCTGTTTAATGACTGACTGGGTAGCTCATGAATCTACCAGGAAATTAAACTTCTTTCCCCGTATTGTCAATGGTATGCACAGAAGCTTGGTGGATGGGAAGGCTGAATATTTAAGGAAAGATACATTTTCATCACCTTGTTGCATTTGGAGGTCATGTAGCTGTCTAATGTTGTCTGTGCGATTAGGCTGGGGTGTATGTTCCTGTGTAATGTGAACTACCTGATTTGGTTTTGTGTTGTTACCTCCTCTGTTCTCAGCTGCCTCTCTGTCCCTCTCCCCCTCCCATCAGTCAGGTTTGCCATACACTCTCTCGCAAAGTGTCCTATCTTCCCAAAGTTGTAACACACCAGATCAGATCTGTTGACTCTTCCTTTGCCTCTTCCTCTACAAAGTCCCCAGTCTAGGCCCATCTTGGCCATAAGTCTCAGTTCATGTGTGGTAGGTCTGAATACTCTGCAAAAGATCAACAGCTCTTCCCCAAACTTCCTTCCTCCCACTTCACACACATTAGGGAGGTGTGTCATGCTTTCCTTGATATCTGCCAGTCCATGGACGGTGAACCAGCATAGGCCCATTTGCCCCTGCCACTTCTGCCATCGGCATGTTCAACGCCTTGTCGCCATCATCCTCTGGATGTGAGCCTGCTGTGTGCTTTTTAGCTTTTCTCTGTTTCCTTGTCACCAGTGGCGATGGCTCGCTCTGACGAGGTGTTGTGGGGCGGTCCTCATATCTGGGTGGTGAGCCTGTGGCCTCTGCCAGGTCTGGGTAGAGTGGGCGCTGCACTGGGGTCTGCGGGGGAGGTGCGCTAGGTGTAGATGACGTGAGGACTGGGGCTCCTCCCTTTGCTACTGGTGGTGTTGTAACAAGAAGTGTTGGGTCATTCTCATCTGGCTGTGGTAGTCGTTGTCTCGGTGGGGCGGAGTTGAGGTCAGGATCAACCTGCAACTTAAAACACTGAGAAACAGTGAAGGTCCTGCCTGTCGTTTTTCTCTATGATGTGCCTCACTCTGCCACTCTCCAAATGCTTTCCAGTTCGCTAAAAATGCCTCATTCTCTTTTTTTTTTGTCTAATTCATCCTCCTCTTTCTTATCTAAGGCCTTTCTTAAGCCTTCCAACTGCCTCATACTAAAACTTCCCTTTTCAGTAAACCCACATTCTTTTACCCAGATATCAAACTGTGCTAGATTGTCTTCCCCATAGTTAACTCTCATAAACGTTATGTTAGGACTATCATATGAACAATCAGAGTGCCTTATTGTGTGCCGTGTTGTCTTCGGTGCCTTTGTTATGGCACAAACCCATTTTACTTCAAATTACTTAACTCTTTGTTACAGAGGGGAAACCCTTATTACAACTGTATGCGTAGAATAATGAAATAAAACTTTCATTCACTGTATATAAAACTTGCTTCACCCACACTGCATTAAAAATAGAAATACACACACAAGATATCTCTCTCTCTCTCTCTGTCGTGTGCGCATGCGCGCGCACACGAGATCTCTCTCACGCACAGCGCCTTGAAATTGTGTGAGAGAAGAAAGTGAAGAGAGAGAGTAGGCAAAGATACTGTCCGATAGCACACCGGTGTATATAGGACGAGCCTGGTGTTTTTATTGTCTATGAAATTCAATAAAAAAGTCAATAGCGGATCCGTCTTTTGTTGGCAACTACCCGTCACAAGTTACACCATTCAACCAAACTACCTCTTAACCAACTTGCTTTCGTTAGTTTAACAAACTTTCTGTAGTTCCATAAGATATACCCGTCGGTATAAATCCTTAGTTTTTTTCAAGAACTAAGGGAAACTTTTAATCCTCGGCCGTCGCAGAGGTTGAAGTTCCCAGAACTTCTACCTTAGAAACCCAGTTTCTAGATCATTGACTCCTCACTGATACATCTTTGCCATGACAGACGTTAAACTTCACTGATCATTAATTTCAGTACTCCTTTAATTTTGTGAACTTTAAATAAGGTCAAACACAGAATTAGTGGTTCCTACCTATTTAATGGTGGACTGCAGCGTTTCCCGCCTCTGGGCAGCAAAGAGCATACCACCTCCTCTCTGAGGAATACGAGGTTTGAAGATGGATGCTTGTTTCTCCACGAGCATCTTCCGGTCCGCTTGCCACCCAGAAGTCGTGCAGCCTACCCAGGGACGCCAAGATTTTTCGTGGAAAAATGACAAACGCCAACACCAGTCTTGTCCTTTTGCAAGAGAAAGAAGGTTTATTGCAGAAACGGATGAGGGTTTGGCACACCCCTCACACCGTCCCTTTGGTCTCAAATCTATATATACTCTTTACTAGATAAAAAGGAGACATTACATCTTTTGTATTACATCATTGCAGTTACATGCCCTGATCATGCGCTGGGAGCGTAATCAGCTCTAAAGCTGATTGGATCTTGTCTAATCGCTGTCTTGTATGCACATCTGCTACGTACTTCTACTACGCACGTAAGGAGCATGATGAGATGAAAAATGTTTCAGTGCAGAATGTTCTGTCGTTAGTCCTTGAAGAGGCAACACTCAGAAAAGAGGAAAATTACAGAACAGTATGACACTAAAATTTACTCTACAATTGTTACACGTGTGACGTCACACACCCCTTCGGGATCTTCCGGATGAGTCTCGACATATTCCGTGACAATCGGCTAATCTTATTGATTTTCCATCAGTTTATGGCCTTTTGGATCAGCTATGGTTTGAAAACACATGGTCAGTCAACATAATTGCTGCTTTGTACAAGGAAAAAAGTGGGGTTTAGAGACATTACATGCACCTTCAAGTAGCGTGTTGTACAGTCATTCTGCTACAGGAAAAGAACAGTTCAAAGAAGTCATTGAAAGCCCAATATTGTCATAACGTTCATGTCCGTGTATGAATAACTTCTGACCAACTGTACAAAACTTTCAGAAACTGATTTTCTTTGTATTTGCACATGCATGTTGATGAATGCCAATCGCCTATAAATTACAACGCGCGTACGTGGCACAGCTGATTTTGCCTGTTGTCACTCACAAAACTCCATAAAAGTTCAAGTACATAAACAGCTCAGAGCACAAAACAATCAGGCTAAAGCCTGAAAACAAGTGGAAATTTTATTTTGACTATGTCAAAAGTATTTTAATAATATTTAAGTTATTTGCTAATGTGAATACCAGTAAAGAATAACTGAGACAAAATCAAGATTATTCTTCACTGATGTTTACTGAGCCTGAGGCGGATAATTGTTTTAGTATATAACCCCAATTCCATAAATTTGGAACACTGTGTAAAACGTAAACAAACAGAATGCAATAATTTGCAAAGCTTGGAAACCCTATATTTAATTGAAAATGGTACAAAGACAACATGTCAAACGTTGAAACTGAGAGATTTCGGGTTTTTTTTTTTTAAAATATATACTCCTTTTGAATTTGATGTCAGCAACACATTTAAAAAAAGTTGGGACAGGAGCACATTTACCATTGTGTTGCATCACCTCTACTTTTAACAACACGCTATAAATGTTTAGGAAGTGACACCAAGTGCTGTAGCTTTGAAAGAGAAATGTTGTCCCATTCTTGCCTGATGTACCATTTCAGTTGCTCAACAGTTTGGGGTCTCCTTTATCGTATTTTGCGCTTCATAATGCGTCAAATGTTTTAAAACGGAGACGGGTCCCACCTGGACTCGTACAGAGCCATGCAATTTTAATATGCACAGAACACAGTTTGTCATTGTCTTGCTGAAAGAAGGAAGGCCTTCCCTGAAAGATTTTGTCTGGATGGCAGCATATTGTTCTGAAACGTCTATAGAAGAAGCCTTTGTCACATGCACACTCGAGCACCGTGAAATTCATCCTCTGAATTTAACCTATCTGAAGCAGTGAACACACACACACACACACACACACACACACACACAGCAGTGGGCAGCCATACTATAGCACCTGGGGAGCAGTTAGGGGTTCGGTACCGTGCTCAAGGGCACTTCAGCCCAAGGCCACCCCATATTAACCTAACCGCATGTCTTTTGAACTTCATAGCTGCCAACTACTACAAATAAATCGTATTTATTACGATTTGTCTTTTTGATTACGAAAATACGAATTTACTACAATAAAATACGATTTTGCCAATTTTCATGGGTCATTTTCAAAGTCTATCACCAGTGGGATTCATATTTGATAAAACACCGCTTCGTTCCAAGCGGCAGATACTACGCCAAATTTCATTGGCTATTGCTTGTTCTCTCAGCCAATCAATGATGCTATTAGATCATCCATGGTACGCTATCGTCTGGCCTTTGTTCACGAAGTTTCTGAACAAAGCATGGCGTTTCAAGCTTTTGTTATGAAGATGTAGTGTAGTACTAATCTCTAAAGAAAGCATGGCTAAGGGGAAGGGCCAGCACTTCAAGGACTCGTACCAAGAGGAGTTTCCCTTCATTTCTAAGTCAAGTAAGGGCGATAATTAATTCATTTTTGTTTGTGACTAATGAATGAATGGTGTTAGATATTGCCAAGTTTATGTGGTGCAATAACATCAACTGTTGACTGAGTAAGCTCTAGTCTATTTCTCTAATGTGTACTTTGTCAAAAGTTATATGTGCCAATTGCATTGTTTGAAGTTTTTGCCTGATTCACTGACTCTTTTCATACATTGTTGAAAAGAACTTTGCAAATTAATGTAAGATGATAGTTTAGTTTGTAGAATAAATTTTGTCAAACTATTTTGTTTTAGTGTGATTTTTCAGGGTAGTTTTGCTAGAAAGCTTTGGCGGCGGGAAGCCCCCCTGACCCCCCACCAAGACTCAGTACCCAACCTTGTATTACTATTTACAATTTCGGAATGTTGGCAGCTATGGAACTTTGGGGGAGACCGGAGCACCCAGAGGAAACCCACGCAAACACTGAGAGAACATGCAAACTCCACACAGAAAGGCCATTGGGCTCGAACCCAGAACCTTCTTGCTGTGAGGCAACAGTGCTAACCACTGTATGTATCATTCAGCATTAATGATGCCTTCCCAAATGTACAAGCTACCCATGTCTGTGCACTGATAAGCTGGATGATCCCTATCCTCTTTAGCCTGGAGGATGTGGTGTCCATGATTTCTAAAAAGAATTTCTACTTTTGATTTGTCAGACCTTGGGACAAATTCCCACTTTGCCTCAGTCTATCGTAAGAGCTCGGGCCCAGAGAACGTGGTGGCGTTTCTGCATATTGTTTTTATGCATGGTTTTAACTTGTATTTGTGGATGCAGTAATGAACTATTTCACAGATGATGGTTTTCTGAAGTGTTCCTGAGCCCATACAGTGAGCCCATACAGACATGTCTGCTTTTAATGCAGTGTCGCCTGAGGGCCTTAAGATCACAGGCATCTAATGTTAGTTTTCAGCTAATTCAGAGATTTCTCCAGGTTCTCTAAATCTTTTAATGATGTATACTGTAGATGATCCTCAAATTCTTTGCCATTTTACACTGAGGAGCATTATTCTTAAATTATTTAACTGTTTGCCCACGCAGTTTTTCACAGAGTGGTGAACCTCTTCCCATCTTTTCTTCTGAGAGACTCGGCATCTCTGGGGTACTCTCTTTAATACCCAATCATGCTACTGACCTGTTGCCAATTAACCAAACTTTTTTTTACATTTTTTATTTTTTTTAAAGCATTACACAACTTTTTCAGTCTTTTGTTGCGCCTGTCCCAACTTTTCTGTAAGGTGTTGCTGACATCAAATTCAAAATGAGCATATATTTTTCAAAAAACAGTAAAAATTTCTGTTTCAACATTTGATATGTTGTTTTTGTACTATTTTCAAAGAAATATAGGGTTTCCATGATTTTGCAAATCCTGTTTTTTTTTTTATTTACGTTTTACAGTGTCCCAAATTGATGGTATTGGGGGTTTTAAATACACTGATTTTTATTTTTTTTTTAAAGATCATTATTAAATTCACATAAAATACTTTTGTTTTGAAATGGATAAAATAAATCGCAATTTCACCTTACCTTTGAATAGTTTTAGACTAAACTTCATAGTATCTTAAGATGCTGAAGCACTACTTTCATAATTTCTAATTCCTCACTTTCGGTGACGAAGAGCTGGCCGCCATTTTGCCAATTCGCTGGAGGTGATTATCGAGAAATAATCCGAATCTTTCGACCAATCAGCTTACAGAATTTCCTATAATCACCTCCGTATTTATACTAAATAATAATAAGCAAATGGTAAATGTTGTATGAGCTTTTCCATCGTTTTTAATACTTGATTGCAAAATCCTTTGCAGTCAATAACTGACTGAAGTCTAGATCCTATAGACATCCGTCCACCAAACACGGGGTTTCTTCACTGATGATGATCTCACAGGCCTTTTAATGCAGTTTCAGTTCATGCTTGTTCTTGGAATGTATTGCCTTCAAGTGAAATATGCTCAATTGGATTCACCTCTGTACGTTGGTTTCATTTAATTTGGTCAAAGGTTAATTTCCACACTGATTATCTCATTCTCTTTCATCACAGGTATTACAGAGGAACCCATGGGGTCATAGTGGTATATGATGTCACCAGTGCAGAGTCTTTTGTCAACGTTAAACGATGGCTGCATGAAATTAATCAGAATTGTGATGATGTATGTCGAATATTAGGTAAGGTTGCTCCTGTTCCTCTTTTATTATGAATTACACACCTACAAAATACAATTATTAGAAAAATATTCCAAAGAAATGGAAAAGTATTCAAACCAGAACCCCTAAAGGTATTTCTGTAGTGGTTTTCACTTTTAATTGTTCAATGCCAGATCTGCTTTAACATGCACTGCCTGGCCAAAAAAAGTCACTGGATTTAAATAAGCAAATACTTAAGAGCCTTTGATTGGATAATTACTGCAGTGATTGTTTCAGCTGGCAACAATTATTTTAACCTTAACTGATGGTGAATAGCTTCTCATTTTATAAATGACCATTTTGGAAGCTGTATCCTGTGGTTGAGGAAAATGTTACTATTTTTTCAGAAGGGTCAAAATATTGGCCTGTGTCAAGCAAAGAAAACAACTAGGGAGATTGCTGAAATTACTGGAATTGGGTTAAGAACTGGCTGATGCATTATTAAAACCTGGAAAGATAGTGGTGAACAGTCAACTTCGCAAAAGAAATGTGATGGGGGGGGGATCTTGACTGACTGTGATTGGATATCCCTTATTCTTGAAGTTGAATCATAAAAAAAATGACTGTAGAACTCACAGCTATGTTTAATCATGAACATAAAACCATTTCCACAAACAATGCAAGGAGATCTCACAGGATTGGGACTAAACAGCACAGGTCATCATTGGTACTGAACTGCCATCACTTGAACACCTACACAAGACTCGTTGTGTGTGTGAAGGGCCAAAAACAACATCAAGGACATCAGTCATCCTGAACATAACTTGTTTTAAGCTCCTTCCATCAGGCAGATGCTTCAGATCAATCCATACTTTTATAAACGGACTAAAAAATAGTTGGGTCTTTTTTCCCCAACTGCTGTAAACCTGCTGAACTCTGACTTGCCTTAGTCTGAGAGAATCTCTCCCTGAACATGCACAATAAGCTATATTGGTAATTTGCAATACACTGCTTACAAATATGTGCAACAATGATCAGTGCTGCTATATACTGGTGCAATAATAATTTGTCCTGTTACTTGAACACTTAACACTGTATATGGCATCTTTGCTAATATTTTGAACATATTTTGTATGATTATTCTGATTTTTAGCTCTTTATTTATTGGATGTTAACTGTTTGAACTTTGCTTTTAAATTGTCACTTTTTTCATTTCTTAAACGCACCTTTGGGGTTGTCAGAAAAGTAATTTCGTTGTTATACAATGACTAAGTGCTTGAACTTGAAATAGCTGTGTGGCTATAAGAAAACCACTTGTTAGTGAGGCCAGTTAGAGGGGAAAATCAATTTCCTAGGCAGTATAAAGATGGGACTCTGGAGCAATGAAAAAGGTTAGGTCATGTGACCTGATGAATCTAGATTTACCCTAGTCCAGAACGATGGGTGCATAAGGGTAAGAAGGGAAGTGCATGAAGTGATGCACCCATCATGCATAGTGGCACTGTACAAGCCTCTGGAGGCAGTCTTAAGAACTGGGGTTGTGTCCATTGGTTAGGTCTGGGCCCAACAATGTTGTGTGGCAATAAAATGAAGGCAGCTAACTACTTGAATGTATGGAATGACCAGTTTGTCCCATCGATGAATTATTTTATTTATTTTTTTTCCTCCCCTCTTCCCTGATGGCATGGGCATATTCCAGGACAACAATGCCAGGATTCATCTGGCTCAAATTGTGAAGGAGTGGTTCAGGGAGCTTGAGGAATCATTTTCACACATGAACTGGCCACTACAGAGTCCGGACACCCCAATTAAAAGTCTTTGGGATGTGCTGGAGAAGACTATAGAGTGGTTCAACTGCCCCATAGTCAATAGCAGATCTTGGTGAAAAATTAATGCAACTCTGGATAGAAATAAGTGTTGACACTGCATAATGTAGAAACAGTGTCTCAGTGAATACATGCTGTAATCAAAGCTAAAGGCAGTCCGATGAAATATTAGTGTGCAACTTTTCTTTTTTTGGCCAGGCAGTGCAGAACACTTGCATGGTTTCGGTATATCAAAAGCTTGCTTCCTAATGTGCCTTTGTTGCTTCTTGTTTTTAGTGGGTAATAAAAACGATGACCCAAACTCTAAAGTTGTGGAGACAAATGATGCACAAAAGTTTGCAGAGCAGATGAGCATCCAGTTGTTCGAGACTAGTGCAAAAGAGAACATTAATGTGGAGGAGGTGAGTGTTTTGGCTTCAGGGATTGTAATGTTTTAAAGCCCAGTAAAACCACCAGAGGGCTACAGGAAAATGCTCAGAATATTCAGGAAGTATAGCAACTTGGTTCTAACAACCTTTTCTTGTTAGACTACGGAGGTTTTAAGTGTTTTTTTTTTTCCTTTTTAAATTGAGGTTGTACATTCATGATGGAAAATACATATTTGAGAATAGATAATTATGTGTATAGTAATGGTCAGACAGCATATTTTTGGCAGTAGTTATTCCAGTGACAAACCATGAGACCAGCCATATAACCATTATATAACAAAGATCGTTTGTGAGGGCTTTTATGAAGGAGTGCAAATCTGAGCTTTGTGGGAGGAGCAGCATTAATGAACTGCAGTAATTGGTTGTGTGCACGTGCTCTTTGTGTCTTTTATATAGATGTTTAACTGCATCACGGAGCTGGTGTTACGGGCAAAGAAGGAATCTGTGGCCAAGCAACAACAGCTGCAACAGAATGATGTTATTAAGCTTAGCAAGAACAGCAAACGAAAGAAAAAGTGCTGCTAGTGGATCTCAAACTTGACTCTGCTCTTGCTGAAGAATCCCTATAGAGAAAAGGACTATCATCTAAATTAAAAACAGAAAGCTTAATAAAGATAATTAAATGGAAAAAGGAAAACAGATGTCCCTTTTGGACATGAAGACTTTTTAAAGAAAATGTACAGATTTTATTAGAATTAAGGATTTTTAAGTGGGATTTAAATAGATGTATTTAATAAGAGCCTCTTTTCTTGAAGGACCTGCAAGCTGATATCCTCACCACAATGTGCAGATTTTTATATGCATTGAGTTACTCTTAGAGCCATGTCTGTTTTTGTTTCTCTTTGGGTCTCCATATCAGGAGTGTGGTGGTTTTTTTTTTTTGTATTATTTTTAAATGTTAGATTTATTTTCTAGAAATTGTGATGAAAGAGAGCAGTTCTCTGACCATGAAATTTTAGATGCCAATGACTCATGATTTTTCACTTTTACTGAATTTGACAAAAAAAAAAGCATTGCTTTGACCTGTATATCCAGTGATACTGAGAGTGCAAGTTTTTCGTTCCCCCCCCCCCCCCCCCAATCCTTTTTGAACCTAAGGTTTTTCAGGTATCTGCAATATAAATGTACCCTTTCCCTACCATGTGCCAAGCATTTGCAGGAAAACGGTAGAAATATTTTTACTGCCATGATCTTTATCAGGACCATAATGGACTGATGTTATTCTTAAATATTGCCATGCTAATGCACTTGGGACTGCCAAATTGGAAGACTCATTTTGTGTGAATCTTCATCACAGAGGTCTGAGCACTCGTATCATTTGCCACTGTTCTGTGTTCAGTGTTATAGCTGACCTTTTTCCAAAATGAACACACTTTACCTGTAACTGCATTGTGTCGTGTGTTGCTGTATATTCTTATTGCATTTACAGTTAATTTGGCAATGTCCTTCAAGGGAGTCGGAATCCAGTTCAAGTATAAATGTGTTTTAAAGGTACCCACAGTGCTACAAGAGTCACAAAACTAACCTGTTTCCACCATGTAATCAGAAACACTTGTGTGATAATTGCAGAAAGATCTGAGAAGAAGAAATGCAGCTCATTAAGCGGTGACTCATGTTCTGTATTGGGGGGGTGAAATAATAGGCAAAGGAAGGAGTAAAAGTATTGAGTCTTTATGCCGTATATTTGCAGCTGAATGCCTCTTCTTGTGTAACATAACTTTAATCCACTATAATTAAAGCTAAATACTCAATCATCTCTGTATTAAGGGCAGGCTGATTTAAAGTTCTACATGGGTCATGACCCATTAAACCAAGTAAAGGAATCATGGAAACATGTCTCTCTGACTTTTTATACATTATGCCTGTGTATGTATATAACATTTTTAACCCATCTATTTTAATCTATATGATCTCCATATTTGCACATAGCCATGTGTGTGTGCATGTGGTTGTGCTAGGAAACACTTTCAGCTGTAGCTCTGCTGTACACTGGAGAAAAGAAAATATCCTGCCTTATGAATTAAAGTGACAATAAATATTTTAAGTGGATTAACATTTAGCACAAACTCTTTTGTCTTCCCTTTATTTGTGTGAATCTTTGTGTCTGAATGTTTTCCAATGCTAAACTGCCTTTATTTTCTTGTCTTTGTTAGCATTTGTAATCCTGTGTTTGTAGCAGTGAGGACACTCAAATGTACTTGCATTTTCACTTTATCATAGTGCATTCCATGTAATGACACATTCACTGTATGCTTTTCATACCATGGAGATATAGTTTTGTGTAAATTGTACGTTATGTATATTGCATGAAAAATAAGGTAAACCTTACCACTTCTGAAAATGCCCTTACATGTAAACATTATTCTCAAAAAAATTGTAAAAGTCGAGAAAATGACTTTACAATATATAATAGTATGAAAAAGTTTGGGCACTCCAATACATTTGAGTCCTCATGTAACTTTTACCAAGGCTCGAGACCTTAATTAGCTTATTGAGCTCTGGTTTGTTCACATTCATTATGAGAGAAGGCCAGATTTCAAAGCTGTATGTCTCTGGCTCTTCAGACATGTCCCTTATATCAACAGTCACGGGCTTTTCTTAGCAACTTCCTAGCATTCTCATCATCTCTAGCCGCTTTATCCTTCTACAGGGTCGCAGGCAAGCTGGAGCCTATCCCAACTGACTATGGGCGAAAGGCGGGGTACACCCTGGACAAGTCGCCAGGTCATCACAGGGCTGACACATAGACACAGACAACCAGTCACACTCACACCTACGGTCAATTTAGAGTCACCAGTTAACCTAACCTGCATGTCTTTGGACTGTGGGGGAAACCGGAGCACCCCGAGGAAACCCACGCGGACACGGGAAGAACATGCAAACTCCACACAGAAAGGCCCTCGCCGGCCCCGGGGCTCGAACCCAGGACCTTCTTGCTGTGAGGCGACAGCGCTAACCACTACACCACCGTGACGCCCTCCTAGCATTCTGAAAAATAAAATAATTGATGCTGATAAAGCAAGAGAAGGCTACAAGAAGATAGCAAAGCATTTTCAGGTAGCTGTTTCCTCAGTTTATAATGCTATTAAGAAATGGCAGTTAACAGGAACGGTGGAGGTCAAGGTGAGGTCTGGAAGACCGAGAGAACTTTCTGAATAAACTGTTTGTTGGATTGCTGGAAAGGCAAATAAAAACCCCCATTTGACTGCAAAAGACCTTCAGGAAGATTTAGCAGACTCTGGAGTGGTGGTGCACTGTTCTGTGCAGTGACACCTGAGCAAATGTGACCTTCATGGTAGAGTCAGCAGAAGAAAACCTTTCCTATGCTCTAGCCACAAAATTTAGCATCTGAAGTTTGCAAATGAATAAACAAGTCTGGTGCATTTTAGAAACAACTTTTTGGCCACAATGCACAAAGGCATGTTTGGAGGAAAATAAAAAGGGTGCTGAATTCTAGGAAAAGAACCACCTCTCCAACTATTAAGCATGGGGGTGGCTTGATCATGCTTTGGGCTTGTGTTGCAGCCAGTGGCACAGGGAACATTTCACTGGTAGAATGAATTTGAATAAATTCCAGAAAATCCTGGAAGCAAACATCACACCCTCTGTAAAAATGTTGAAGTTAAAAAGAGGATGGGTCCTACAACAGATGATGATCTGAAACACCTTAAAATCTATAATGGAATACCTCAAGAGGTGAAAGCTGAAGGTGTTGCCCTGGCCCTCAAAGTCCCCCGACCTGAACATCATTGAGAATCTGTGGATAGATTGCAAAAGAGTAGTGCATGTAAGACGGCCCAAGAATCTTACGGAATTAGAAGACTTTTGCAAGGTCGAATGGACAAAAATCCCCCAAGTAAGAACTGAAAGACTCTTAGCTGACTACAAAAATGGTTTGCAAGCTGTGACACTTGCCAAAGGGGGTGTTACTAAGTACTGACCATGTCGGGTGCCCAAACTTTAGCTTCAGGCCTTTTTTTTTGTACCTGTACATGATGGAAATAAAAATGTAAACTTGCTGAAAATATTAAAGAAACGTGTCTTTTACCTTTATGCCTTTTTGTGATCAGTTCATCTTCTGTTCACTTAACTATTCATAATAACATACATTTTAAGTAAGGGTGTCCAAACTTTTGCATTAAATAGCAAGGCCATTTTTTAAAATATGTAAATACACTAAAGGTATTGGGGGTTGAGATCAAAAGATGAACATGAGATGACATCAGAATTTCAACTTTCATTTCCTGACATTTACTTTAACAAAAGTGTGTTAAAAATGTTTCATGTTTTAAATTCTTCAAAGTAGCCACCATTTACCTTGACAGTTTTGCACACTATTGGCATTATCTTAACCAGCTTCATGAAGTAGTCATGTGGATTGCTTTTCAATTAACGGGTGTGCCTTGTCAAAAGTTCATTTGTGGAATTTATTGCCTCCTTAATGTGTTTGAGACCATCAAACTTTTAAAAAGTGAATAATAAAAATACAGTAAATATCCAAATTCCACAACTGTAGTAATCCATATTGTCAAGAAATGCTCAACTAAGTAAAGAGAAATGACAATGATTAAGGCATGAATGTCTTCCATCCATCCATTATCTGTAGCTGCTTATCCTGTCCTACAGGGTCCCTGGCAAGCTGGAGCCTATCCTAGCTGACTATGGGTGAGAGGTGGGGTACACCCTGGACAAGTCACCAGGTCATCGCAGGGCTGACAAATAGATACAGGCAACCATTCACACCCACGGTCAATTTAGAGCCCCCAGTTAGCCTAACCTGCATGCCTTTGGGGGAAACCCACGTGGACAGCATGCAAACTCCACACAGAAAGGCCCTCGTTGGCCGCTGGGCTCGAACCCAGGACCTTCTTGCTCTGAGGCGACAGTGTTAACCACTACACCAGCTCGCATGAACGTCTTATGAAGAAAAAAAAAGTTGAATGAGAAGATATGTCCAAACTTTTGACTGGTATTTGTATCTTTAGATCTGAAACCCAAATATCTTAAGTGTATAGCAAAAACAAAACAATTGGCCTTGCTGTTCCAATCCTGTCAGAGGGGATTGTATACAATGGTGCTTGAAAGTTTGTGAACCCTTTAGAATTTTCTATATTTCTGCATAAATATGACCTAAAACAACATCAGAATTTCACACAAGTCCTAAAAGTAGACAAAGAAAACCCAGTTAAACAAATGAGACAAAAATATTATACTTGGTCATTTATTTATTGAGGAAAATGATTCAATATTAAATATCTGTGAGTAGCAAAAGTATGTGAACCTTTGCTTTCAGTATCTGGTGTGACCCCCTTGTGCAGCAATAACTGCAACTAAACGTTTCCGGTAACTGTTGATCAGTCCTGCACACCGGCTTGGAGGAATTTTAGCCCATTCCTCCATACAGAACAGCTTCAACTCTGGGATGTTGGTGGGTTTCCTCACATGAACTGCTCGCTTCAGATCCTTCCACAACATTTCGATTGGATTAAGGTCAGGACTTTGACTTGGCCATTCCAAAACATTAACTTTATTCTTCTTTAATCATTCTTTGGTAGAATGACTTGTGTGCTTAGGATCGTTATCTTGCTGCATGACCTACCTTCTCTTAAGATTCAGTTCATGGACAGATGTCCTGACATTTTCCTTTAGAATTCACTGGTATAATTCAGAATTTGTTGTTCCATCAATAATGGCAACCTGTCCTGGCCCAGATGCAGCAAAACCGGCCCAAACCATGATACTACCACCACCATGCTTCACAGATGGGATAAGGTTCTCATGCTGGAATGTGGTGTTTTCCTTTCTCCAAACATTACGCTTCTCATTTAAACCAAAGGGGGTTTGAGCGAGGTGTAGCAATTGGTCTCCGCGAACGGATTAAGAGGGGCACCACGTGAAGGTTTGCTACTTGCTTCTTTGAAGAAAGTGACGAAATCTTCTTCCCCTTTTCCCATGATGAGCTGCTTGCTGGTCTGAAACACCTAAAAACTGGCAAAGCATCAGGACTTGATGGAATCAGTGCAGAGATGATAAAACACTTCGGTGACAAGGCCTTAGACTGGCTACTAGAGTTGTTCAACAATTGCGTTAATGGTACTCACCTACTCAAGATGTGGCAACGCGCAAAGGTTGTAGCTCTGTTGAAACCCAACAAAGACCCAAAGATGCCAAAAAGCTACCAACCAATATCACTTCTCTGCATACTCTTTAAGTTGTATGAACGACTGGTAATGACCCACATCAAGCCCACTGTCGAGGAACAACTCTGCCATGACCAGCGTGGATTTAGAGAAGGGCGGTCATGCTGTAGACAAGTACTAAATCTCACACAGTTCATTGAAGAGGGCTTTGAGGCCGGTAAGATAACTGGTGCTATATTCGTCAACCTCATGGCCGCCTACGACATGGTGAACCATCGAGCTCTACTGACTAAAGTAGCCTGCATGATCAAGAACACAAAAATTGTCCGCATCATAGAGTCACTCCTGACAAACCGCCACTTTTTCTTTGAAATGGATGGCAAACGCAGTCGATGGAGAGCACAGAAGAACAGTTTGCCACAGGGGTCAGTATTAGCTCCAATGCTCTTCAACATTTACACAAACGACCAGCCTGCCTTCAACAACATCTGAAGGTTCATCTATGCAGATGACGTCTGCCTGGCTACCCAGGCAAGAAGTTTTGAGATCATCGAGAAACATCTCACAGATGCCCTGAAGATACTAACAGGATACTACAGATCATGGTTCCTGAACACCAACCCAGGCAAGACCCAGGTCTGCACCTTCCACCTAAACAACCGAGCTGCATCTAGGAAACTTAGAATCATGTGGGAAGGGAAAGAACTAGAGAACACATCCTACCCGGTGTACCTTGGTGTCACCCTCGATAGGACCTTGTCCTTCAAAGAGTACATTGCTAAGCTCTGGAGGAAAGTATCCACCTGCAACAACCTTCTCGACAACCTTGCCAATTCCAGCTGGGGTGCTGACCCCAACACCCTCAAGCAGTCCACGCTAGCGCTGTGCTATTCAACAGCTGAGTACTGCGCTGCAGTATGGGAGAGGTCAGCCCATGCTTCCAAAATCGATGTAGAGCTTAACAGAGCCTGTCAGACCATCACAGGCACCCTGAAAGCTACTCCCTTGCCAGCACTGTACAACCTATCAGGTATTTGCCCACCTGATATATGCTGAGAAGCTCAAGAGAGAATGGAGCATGACAAGCAACTGAACGACCCCAGATACCCACTACATGGACATCAGGAGGTCCCCCGACAGCTGAGATCACGTCACAGCTTCATGACGGTTCAAGGCTTAGGTGTAGTACCACCAAAAACCTTCAAGATGGAGAAGTGGAAGGAGAATGACTCAAACAACAACAAGTCATTTCCTCCCCCTAGTGAGACACTTCCCCCGGGAGCAGACCTACCAAGGAGGGACTGGGTCACTCTCAACAGAGCCAGATGCAAGGTAGCTAGGACTGGTGACAACATGCTGAGATGTGGTAAATCTACAAGTGTAGCCTGTCCCTGCGGGGAAGACCCCCAAACCATACAACACCTTCTACATAACTGCGAACTTGGTCCAACCTGCTCAGACGGCGATCTCCGGGAGGCCAACAAGACAGCCCACTGCTGGATCCAGAGTCGGAGCAACAAGATATGATGATGATGATTTAAACCAAAAAGTTCTGATTTGGTCTCATCCGTCCACAAAACATTTTTCCAATAGTCTTCTGGCTTGTCCACGTGATCGTTAGCAAACTGTAGATGAGCAGCAATGTTCTTTTTGGAGAGCAGTGGCTTTCTCCTTGCAACCCTGCCATGCACACCATTGTTGTTCAGTGTTCTCCTGCTGGTGGACTCATGAACATTAACATTAGCCAATGTGAGAGAGGCCTTCAGTTGCTTAGAAGTTACCCTGGGGTCTTTTGTGACCTCGCTGACTATTACACACTTTGCTCTCAGAGTGATCTTTGTTGGTCGACCACTCCTGGGGAGGGTAACAGTGGTCTTGAATTTCCTCCATTTGTACACAATCTGTCTGACTGTGGATTGGTGGAGTCCAAACTCTTTAGAGATGGTTTTGTAACCTTTTCCAGCCTATGAGCATCAACAACACTTTTTCTGAGATCCTCAGAAATCTCCTTTGTTCGTGCCATGATACACTTCCACAAACGTGTTCTGAAAATCAGACTTTGATAGATCCCTGTTCTTTAAATAAAACAGGGTGCCCACTCACACCTGATTGCCATCCCATTGATTGAAAACACCTGACTCTAATTTCACCTTCAAATTAACTGCTAAACCTAGAGGTTCACATACTTTTGCCACTCACAGATATGTAATATTAGATCATTTTCCTCAATAAATAAATGACCGAGAATAATATTTTTGTCTCATTTGTTTAACTGGGTTTTCTTTATCTACTGTACTTTTAGGACTTGTGTGAAAATCTGATGATGTTGTAGGTCATATTTGTGCAGAAATATAGAAAATTCTAAAGGGTTCACAAACTTTCAAGCACCACTGTATGTCACAAAATATATCAACAACACAGCACACTGTCATAGTGTGCATGATCTTGATTACTTTGAATTTGCTTTTGTTTTTAATTTGTGCATTCAAGTTGAATTTTGTGTTTTCTTACATATAGGCTGGCATGATAGTCAAGTAATTTATTGCTCTCTTTACTCTTGCTAAAATTGAAAGTCTGCTATGGATGTGTTTTTATGAGCATTGTATTTCTCAGATCACTTCATTTCTGGGTAGCACAGTGGTGAGCACTGTAGCCTCACAACATGCAGGTTTTGGGATCAAATGTGCCAATTGACTAGGGTCTTTCCTTGTGCCTGCGTGAATTTCCTCTGGGTGCACCGGTTTCCTCCCACAGACCAAAGACATGCGGATTAGGTCAAACTGGCTACAAAAAAAAAAAAACCTGCCCATGGGTCTGAATGTGAATGCTTAACTGTGTCTCTTAGCCCTGCAACAGTTTGGCGACCCTGCCTTTCGCCCAGTGTCAGGTGGGATTGGCTTCAGCTCACCTGCAACCCACAATGAATGTCAAAATAGAAAATGAATGAATGAACTATTCCTTTCCAGATCTTATATTTGCTGTAGGCTACTTTGTAAAAGACAATGTGGCCATGTAAGGCATGCTACAAGTAACTCGTCACATGATTCTCACATGCCATTTTGCTCAAATTTTCTGAATGTTAAAAAAAAAGAAGCAAAAAGTGGGTTTTTAAAAGTCAGAACCATATACATGTCCTCTCTGGAACCATTTTCACACACTGTTATAAAATATTGTAGGCTACAAAACCTGTAGCCCAAGTTTCTCCATGGTTGTAGTGAAACTATCATGCAAACATATGAAAAATGCACATACAGCTTTAAAAGATGTTTAAAGTATTACTTAAAAAAGTATGCTATGTATGTGAGAAAAGTACAGTATCCCTAAAGGAGCATGTTAAAAAAAAAGAATGAAAGAAAGAATCTGGTGCACATGAGGAACTACCTGAGAGAAGCCTGAACCCCATAAATATGGTGAAGTGTTTCTGACAGAAGTACAGCCATCCAGAGAGATATATTCTAGGATGCAAAACGTACCAGAGGATATCATAAATAAACTAACATACAATGTTTATACTGGATAGGTCCTTTATGCACAACATACTTTCTCATATGCACCATAAGCGTTCTATTTTTTTCTCTCTATTTTTCTTTACATGTCCCTTTAGGGGCTCCAGAGAAAAACTCTTGAAATGCACACACTTTTGAATGAATGAAAGAGGATTCCAGACACCAGAAAGACTTTTAAAAACAGTTTAAATGGCAAAATGAGAGAATCAAATGATCAACATTTACAGAACACTGAAGGAAAGAAAGCTAAGAATAAATCGCAAATGAAGACAGATTAACATGAAGGGGATCACACTTTACTGTCTGGTTCACAACTGTGGAAGCTTAAAATATTAGTTCAGTCCCAAATGTCTCCCTTTTGAACATGGTGTGTTACATTGAGTGTAAAATGCCAGCACTTCTGTACTTGTTTATGTGGGAAGCCATTTGAGATTCACCCTAGCAGCTATTCATATTCCAGTAGAAAATAGCACATTATACCCTATAAAACATTGCTATATAGCAAACAGTAGCTTTTGCCATTCACAATTGTCTCAGTGAAACACAATTACCTAACTTATATTTTGTGACCAAATATAAGAATGTAATATATTTGTTAACAGCATGATACTGTATATGAGTGGCTGTATGTACCCTAGTGCCCTGCTGTGTAAACCAACCTTACTCAAGCATAAGGAGAGGGATGTATAAGAGGAAGTGGAGGTATCAGTTGGAATGCTTCTACCATTGTGATTTCCTTGGCTATTTGTAAACTGCACATTGGCATGCTAATCCTGCTGAAAGATCCAGGCTGTTCTGCCAAAACAGACAATTGGTCAAACTGGTAGATCAATACTTGTCTTTATTATACTATTTTCTTAAAACAACTTGGCTATGATGTCATTAGTAACAGTTTCTACAGGCTTTAACAGCTTGTTTTAGAACAAGCTGGGGTTTTTTTTCTTCAGAAAATTACTCCAATAATTTGCTTGTTTTAATTTGTTTTTGTTGTTATTAACATCTTTATTTGCTCTTTTTTTCTTTTGCCATTTTAAAAATTGGATCAGATTGCAATGGTTTTTGATCAAGTTATCCTGTTCTACAGTCTTGTTGACTTCCCGTTCTCCCGGGATGGGAAGTCAACACCGTTTCATTCCCCATTTCCTTTTCACCATGTTAGAGATAGTACTGGATTGTAGGCAGTAAAACAGAGACTCTGCTCCATGCCATACCATGCCATTGAAATTCTCATCAGGGCTTCAACATTTTACTCACAAACAGCAGCTCACAAACCCCTACTTGTTCACAGACAAATGAAAATGTAGATTGCTCTAAAAATACTTCTGTCGTTCAAAATTATACATTTATATCAATTTTGTTTTCCCCCCTTATACAGTACCAGTCAAAAGTTTGGACACACCTACTCATTCATAGGTTTTTCTGTCTTTTGACTATTTTCTACATTGTAGAACAATACTGAAGACATCAAAGCTATGGAATAACATTTGGAACATATACGGAATTATGTGGTAAACACAAAAGTGCTAAAAAATGAAATATGTTTCATATTTTTCATTCTTTAAAAGTAGCCACCATTTGCAAACTATGATCTTAACTAGCTTCATGAGGAAGTCACCTGGAATGCTTTTCAATTAACTGGTGTGCCTCATCAAAAGTTAATTAGTGGAATTTCTTGCCTCCTTAATGCATCTGAGATCAAACAGTAAATAATAAAAATACAGTAGTCATATTCAACAACTATAGTAATCCATATCAAGAACCACTCAACTAAGTCCATCATTACTTTAAGACATGAAGTGTCTTGTAATTAATAAAAATAAAGAAAAAGCATTGAATTAGAAGGTGTGTCTAAACTTTTGACTGGCACTGTATTTCAAAACTATTAGTAAAAAAGTCATTTTTGGGGGGTTTCTCCAAGCCTTCAGTTGTTGCTGTTCGTAAGTAGAAAAAAAGAAGACATCTGCATAGCTTCACTCAAACTAGGCCCCAAATGGCACATTCACAAAGAAAAAAAAGAAAAAGAAAATAAATGAAACAAACAAACAAAAAATATCTCTCCTTAACTCCACATGGCTGTTCTCAGACCCATGGGGAGCTGACTTAATTCAGAACCCTAAATTTGAGTAAATTCCACTATCCATTGCAAGCCCATAACCCAGACCTACAATGTCCCCATGTTTCCATAGGCTGTTCTATCGTGTGTGCCATACACACATTCAGATTCAGGGGTAGTATACATTTTTTCATTCTTTTCGGGATTAGTTCACCTGCAACACAATCATTTAGAACTGGCTATCCAATATCTAGAATGACTAGATCTCACACCCTTGAAGACAATCTGTAAAAAAATTTTCCCTCAAATATAGGAGCACATTTTAAAATTTTTGTCAACCAATTTCTAGTTTTATGAATTAGTGATGCAAAGTAATAAAAATTAAAGTTGCACAGTTAGGTAAAAAATGAGCATGCTAACTATAACAATCAGCCATAACATTAAAACCACCTGCCTAAATATTGTGTAGGTCCCACTTGTGCTGCCCTGACATCTGTGACCCATTGAGGCATGAACTCCACAAGACCTGTGAAGGTGTGCTTACACCAAGATGTTAGCAGCAGATCCTTTAACTCTTGTAAGCTGTGAGGTGAGGCATCTAGGGATCCATCACATCCCACAAATGCTCAATTGGACTGAGATCTGGGGAATTTGGAGGCCAAAACAACACATTTAACTCTTTGTCATGTTCCACAAACCATTCCTGAACAATTTTTGCAGTCTGGCAGGGTGCATTATCAAGCTGAAAGAGCTCACTGCCATGTTGCCATGAAGTGGTGTACTGGTAGGTGGTACATGTCAAAATAACAGCCACATGAATGCCAGGACCCAAGGTTTCCCAGCAGAACATTGCCTAGAGCTTCACATTGCCTCTGCTGGCTTACTTTCTTCTCATCGTGCATCCTGGTGCCATGATTTCCCCAGTTAAATGACACACAAGCACCCGGTTCTCCACATGATGAAAAAGAAAATGTGATTCTTCAGACCAGGCCACCTTCTTCCCTTGCTCCATGATCCAGTTGTGAGACTCACATGCTCATTGTATGCACTTTCGGTGGTAAATGGATCAGCATAGGCATTCTGACCAGTCTGTGGCTTTGCAGCCCCAAACACAGCAAGCTCTGATGCACTGTATTCTTACACCTTTTTATCACAACCAGCATTAACTTAACTTTTTCAGCAGTTTGTGCTACAGTAGCTCTTCTGTGAGATCAGACCAGAAGCAGCCTTCATTCCCTACACACACCAACGAGCCTTGGGTGCCCATAAATCTGTTGCCAGTTCACAGGTTGTCCTTCCTTGGACCACTTTTGGAAGGTACTAACTACTGTATACTGGGAACACCTCACACGACCTGCTATTTGGAGATACTCTGACCTAGTCGTCAAGCAATCACTATTTGGCCATTGTCAAAGTTGCTCAGATCCTTTCCTGCTTCCAACACATCAACTTCGAGAACTGACTGTTTACTTGCTGCCTAATATATCACATCCCTTGACAGGTGCCATTGTCATGAAATGTAATGTAATGTTATTCACTTCACCTGTCAGTGGTTTTATTGTTATGGCTTATCAGTGTATTTCCTTTTAACTGTTAATGGATTTTTGTTCATAACATTTCTTTTTCATTCAAACAAAAGCTTTTATCACTTCTTCAACCACATTATATTGATTCAACAGCTGACTGAATAAGGGGACTCTGAAACATCTTTACAAATACAGCAGTGATTGAAGCTAATTTACAAACAACAATCTGCAGCCTGACTTCAAATCAATGAGAACCCTGCAGAATTTAGCTCATCCTGAGTTAAAAGCCAAAAGAATACTTCAGTTTGACAGAGTTAGATCTGACATTTCCACTGAAACCCTTTGGCAGTGGGGTGAAGAGAATATCTGAGGCACTAATAGGGGAAGTTGGCCTCAATATTATTTAAATGTGGTTATCCTGCACATATTACCCTGAAGTTGCAAAATATCCAAGGACCTTTTCCTCAATGCAAGTTTCTTGAATTTGTACTAAGTTTCTTGCCCCTAATGTAGAATTACAACCCTAAATCAGAAAAAGTTGGGACAAAATTTAAATTTAAATTAAAACTGAAAACAATAATTTGTAAATAATATTTGACCTGTATTGTATTCAAAACAATACAACAGCATATTATTTGATGTTCTACCTCATGAATTTGATTATTAAAAAACAAAAAACACTTATTTCTGTTTTGATTCTTGCAACACATTAAAAAAAAGTCGGTAAAGCATTGGATTTCTGCAATGTTGTTATTCCTTCTCACAACACTTAAAATATATTTAGGGAATAAAGACACCAAATGATAAAGCGTTTCAGGTGTTATTTTGTCCATTCTTTCGGCAAACAGGTCTTAAGGTATGCAACAGTACAGAGTTGTCATTGCCATATTTTTCATTTCAAAATTTGCCATACGTTCTCTATTGGGGAGGGAGGGGACAAGCACCCTCTTCTTCTGGCACTGACACAACCCCATACCATGACAAACCCTGGCTTTTGGATTTGTAGCTGGTAACAGTCTGGATAGTCCTTTTCGTCTTTGATCCGGAGCGCATGGCATCCATTTCATCCAAAAAAAGACCTGGAATACTGATTCATCTGACCACAATACATGTTTCCACTGTGCGATAGTCCATCCCAAATGCTTCTGAGCCCAGAGAAGTCAACAATGCTTTTGGACACAGTTAACATAAGGCTTCCTTTTTGCACAGTAAAGTTTTAACTAGCATTTGTGGATGTAACGCCGTATAGTATGTGGTTGACAAAGGTTTGCCAAAGTACTCCTAAGCCCAAGAGGTTATATCAGGTATAGATGAATGACAGTTCTTGATGCAGTGCCATCTGAGGGATCGGAAATCACAGGTATTCAGATTATGCTTGTGCCCTTGCCTTTTACACAATGAAATTCCTCCAGATTCATTGAATCATTTAATGATATTATGCACTGTAGAGGGCGAACTATCCAAATCCCTTCATATCTTTCTTTGAGGAACATTGGTTTTAAACATTTCAATAATTTTCTCATGCATTCGTTGACAAATGAATGGGCGGCACGGTGGTGTAGTGGTTAGTACGGTCGCCTCACAGCAAGAAGGTTCTGGGTTTGAACCCAGCGGCAGGCGAGGGCCTTTCTGTGTGGAGTTTGCATGTTCTCCCTGTGTCTGTGTGGGTTTCCCCCACAATCCAAAGACATGCAGTTAGGTTAACGTGGGACGGCCTTGGGCTGAGGTGCCCTTGAGCAAGGTACCTGACCCCTGACTGCTCCCTGGGCACTCTGGTGTGGCTGCCCACTGCTCTGTGTGTGTGTGTGTGTGTTCACTGCTTCAGATGGGTTAAATGCAGAGGATGAATTTCACTGTGCTTGAAGTGTGCATGTGACAAATAAAGGTTTCTTCTTAAATTTTAGATCCTTGGACCATATTTTCTTTTCAAAGACTAGGTCTTTCCTGGATACTGATTTTGTCCCAAATCATGATTATAATCACCTGTTGACATCACCTGTTTCAAAACAAATCATTATTGTAACAGTCTATGGCTCTTGGGAAATGAAGAAATGGGAGACAGGCTTGACAACTCAATGTACATTTTATTTTTCCTATAACTTCACTTTTCAGTGACTTCACTCTGTTCTACGCATGCATGCACACATGCGCGCACACACACGGTGTTGGATGGCTCAACTGTCTCTCTCTCTCTCTCTCTCTGGTTACTGGCTTCTTCTGAAAGAACACAAAATGCACACAAGAATAGATTGCCAGTCATCGAACACAGGTGAAACTTGTTGACATGTTACCTGCCAGTTCTACCTGACTACTTGCTGCCCACAGATGATATTTGACCACGCCCCACTGTCACATATCCCCACTGCCCGACTCAGGTTGGGGAGCTGTCCGGCCTGAAGCCGACTTCCCCCCGGTGTGAGAGGTAATCTGCTACCATCACCATCTTTGCCCCCAACCTTAAACTTAAAGGGTTGAAGAGCTAGATACTAATGAGTGATCCACACATTAGCATCCTTCTTGTGGTGGAACCACTGGAGTGGGGTGGGTTGGGACAAAGACTGAAAGGGCATCCTAGCAAGTAGTATCAGAGTGAGGACCACCCATTTGATGGCCAGACACTCCTTCTCAATTGTGTTATCTCTCGCGCTGAGACCTTGTGGCTGATGTACAGCACAGTGTGCTTCTTCCCCTCCAGCACCTGGGACAAAATGGCCTCCAGCCTTCTGTCTGCTGCATCAGTCTGTAAGAAAAAAGGGAGAGAAATGTCAGGAGAATGCAATAGCAAGCCTCCACACAAAACCACTTTAACCTGGGTGAAAGCCCATTCACATGGCTACCATACCAGATCTGGTGCCCAGATCTGTCTACTCAATTGACTCTGGTCCCCCCTTTTTAGTGAAGTCAGTCAGCATGCTCGTGACACCTGAGAAATTATGTACAATACTTATGTAATAGCCAGCAAGACTCACACCCTTTTTGGTCTTGGGTCTTGGGCAGGCTGCAATCACTGCAGTCTTATCACATTGGGGATGTACCTGCCCATGACCCAAGTGGAAGCCCAGAGACCATAGTTCCACTTGACCAATTGCTCACTTGGGTCTTCTGAGTCCTGCATGCCTCATGGATCTCAGGAGAGCCCTCAGATGTTGTCAATGCTGCTGTCAATCATTATTGTAAATGATGATGTCATGTAAATAGGCAGCAGTGTATGCACTTTGTGGGTGGAGGATTCTGTCCATGAGTCATTGAAATGTCACTAGGGTTCCAAACAACCCAAATGGAAGTGTGACAAAATGGTGTTACCTAAATGGAGTTGAAAAGGCCATTATTGTCTTAAGATAATGGGGTCAAGGGTATTTGCCAATATCCCTTTGTTAAATCCAGTGTGGAATAAATGCAAGTCGCACCTAGCTGATTGAGCAGTTCATCAGTGTGAGGCATCAGATATGCATCAAATTTAGACACCGTGTTGACTTTTCCAAAGTCTACACAGAACCAGACTGACCTGTCGGGTTTAGGAACCAAAACCACTGGGCTGTTCCTATCACCACGTGACTCCTTGATTACCCTCACATTGAGCATAACGTTGAGTTCATTCCGAACCACTTTTTTTTTTGTGTGTGGAAGCCGATACAGACGGCTGCATACCACAATTCCTGGAGAAGTCTCAATATGGTGTTCTATGAGACTAGTGTGATTGGGCAGAGATGAAAACACATCTGAGAATTCCTCCTGTAATGTGTGCTGTCTGTGACAGTGAGAGGTGGTCTCCACAGGGGACCGAATTGCATTGGGCCACACTTTTTAGACTTACCTCCAGTCTGAGTTGCTCCTTCTCAGGAACTACCATCACCAGAGCCACCGGAACCTCCACAGTTTCAGGAGACTGAGGTGGTATACCTGAAGTGCATCAGGTCTATCCATTCGCCTCACCTCATAGCTGACTTCTCCAACTTGCCGTTTGACCTCAGAAGGTCCTTGCCACTTTGCAAGTAATTCAGAGCTCGACATGGGTAGTAAAAGATGCACTTTACAGTATCTCCCAGTGTGAATTCTTTTATGTGTGCTTCTGTTATACAGTCGGGATTGGCATTCAGGCATCTGGAACAGATTCTCCTGGGTTAGGTGATTCAGTGTGTGAAGTTTTGCTCTCAGGTCAAGAATGTACTGAATTTAATTTTTTAGATTAAAATGTCTCTTCTCCCAGTTTTCTCTGATGATGTCCAGGACGCCATGAGGTTTGTGACCATACAATAATTCCAATGGGGAGAACCCTGTGGAGGCTTGTGGGATCTCTTGGACATCAAACAAAGGGGACTCAAGCCATTTGTCCCAATTTCTAACATCCCTATGAATGAACTCACAAATCATGTTTTTAAGCATTTGATTAAATTGTTTGACTGGCCCATCCATTTGTGGATGGTAAACACTGGTACGAATTGATTTAAAACCCCAGTAATTTGTACAGTTTGTGAAGGGTGCATGACATGAATGTTTTGCCTTGATCAGTCAGGATCTCTTTTACAATCCCGACTTGAGAGCTAATGTAGAAGAGTGCTTCCACAACATTGTGTGCAAAAATGCTGCATAGAGGCACTGTTTCCAGGTATTGCGTTGCATAATCCACAAAGACTAACACAAAATGATACCCTTGTGCAGGTCGATCTAATGGCATGATGAGATCCATGCCAATTCTTTAGAAGAGGATCTCAGTCAGTGGCAAAGGACACAATGACGCTTTTAGTGTGGCTGGCAGATTCACTAGCTGACATTTGCAACATACTCCACATCTCCGGCAAACATTGCCATGAATGCCTGACCAAAAGAAGCAGGTCATGAGTCAGTTTAGTGTTTTATCTTGACCTAAATGCTCCACCATGGGATTATAATAGAATAAAAGTTCCATATCGCTCTTCGGGACCAAGAACTGGGTCATTTCCTCTCCTGTGTGATTATCCTGTCTCACTCAATATAACCTATCTTTAATAAAAGAAAAATACGGAAAGGAGAGTGCAACATTAGGCTGGAGGTGTTGACCATTGATTCCTTTCACTTGATCAAAAGTGAAGCGTGCCACAGAGTTTCATCTTGCAACTGCTCCAGTGGGAAATCCTGAAGGGAAATCCCCATGAAGAGTGGAGGGACAGAGCCCTCCCCATTCTCAGTGTGTCTCCCTGAGGTGGAGCTGATGCAAATGGCCCTGGGACTGCCTAGCCAGATAATGCTGCAGTGGGAAAACAAACGCCCCCACCCCCAAGTTTTTCTACAGCAGGACCCATCCACAAATAAGTGTTTTACTAGGGCTTTAAACAACAGCCAGTTGGTTCCCAAAATCAGTGGATGGGTGAGGCGAGGACTAACGGCCACTTCCAAATTATATTTTTCACCCCAAATTGAATAGTGATGGGTACCAGTGGATACTTGTGAATATCCCCATGTACACATCTCACCTTCGCCAATTGTCCAATTGTGCACTTCCCCAGTGCCCTGCATTGAATCAGGCTTTGAGGAATTATGGTCTGATCACATTCCAAGTCCACCAAGGCCTGATGTATACCCCCTTGAATACTCACTGCCACTCGGTATGCTCCTGCTTGATCAGGGGAAGCCCAAAGTGCATCAGAAATGCAGATTAGAATTCCCACCTCCTTAAGGAGACGCTGAGAAATGTCTGGCTTTCCTACTGCACCTGCAGACCTGCCTGGGGTTTGTCCTAGTCTTGGTGAACATGAATGGTTTGATCTGTGGAGAGAGAGGTAGTTAGTGCAGCATTGGCACAGAGGCACAAGAGGGTGAGATAAAACAAGGAGGGACACAGGTTTGGATAGTGGGCTTTGGGGGAATTGACCCTGCTTCTCCTGTGCAGGAATAGGGGAGGGGTCAGAATATGTGAGAGAGAAGGGGGTGCTTCCTCCCAGAAATGCCCACAGATGGTCTTCTGTTAGTCTGACTGCCTCCTCCAGAGATGCCATGTGCTGGCACTGGACTCAGGATAAAGTTCCTTCCATTCAGCTGAGCAACAAACCACTCCATTACTGTTTGGTAGATGATGACATCAGCATTGCACTCCTCTGTCAGCAGTCACTGTCGGCAGGCATCTCAGAAGTGTTGGCCGATGGCAAATACGATCTCACTGTATGTCAACACACAGAAGTGTTGCCAACGTTGTTCTGGGGTGTGGCCGACCCACTGCAGAATAGCCCACTTCTAGTCCAGATACTCCAGCAGGTTGGCAGCTGTGAGCTGTTGAGCTGCAAGCTGTGCTTCCCCTGACAGGAGCGACAATAGGTGGACCACCCACTGCGAGGTTGGCCATGAGCACACTTTGGCAACACACTCAAACATCTCCATGAAGGCCTTGGGGTTGTCCCATGGACCCATCCAGAGCAGCAGAATGTGAGGCTTGGCAGCAGCATCCGTGGGAATAGCGGCTGGAGTACTCGATAGCTGGACCTGGCTCTGGATCACCTGCCGGTCCTTTGCCTGGGCCTGGTGCAGAGCCTGGAAGTGCTGATGTGTTTGGTGGTTGTTGACGAAGGTCTGGAAGATTTGACAATTGGTGTGGACTCCAAGACAGTGTTTCTTACCCAATTCCTGGTTTTGGCACTTGTGTAACAGACTATGGCTCTTGGGAAATAAAAAATGGAAGACAGGCTTGGCAATGCAAGGTGTGTTTTATTTTTCCTTTAACTTCAGTTTTCAGTGACTTCATTCTGCTCTATGCATGCACGCATGCACATGTGCGTGCGCATGCACGCACACACAGTGTTAGATGGCTCAGCTCTCTCTCTGGCACAGGGGAACTGTCAGGGCCTTCTAGGCCTTCAGAACAGGCCCAAACATAACATTTCAAATGTTATATTTAATTTCTTTCATTCTTTAATTTATTTCATAATTTAATTATAATCATTCTCTTCTAGTTTTAATTTGGCCTCATTTTCTATCAAATTTGCTTCAGATATGAAAGGATTACTGTCCTGAAAACATTAAAATAGAGTTATCCAATGAGATTTTTTTTGTTTGTTGTCTCTAGGCTAAGAAGAGTTTAGAGCTAGTTCACTCATTGGATAGGACTTCATTGCTAGGACAGAAGGCCATGGCAATGAATGTTTATGTAGGAAGTGACAGATGAATTAACCAATCAGATTTTAATTTATAGTGGGATGGACCAAAAATTTATCACCCTCAGCCTTCTGGAAGGCCAATGCTAGCTTAATTGTGCGTTGGAGAGCAATATGCACAGGTTAACGACTGAGAAACTATTCTGTCTCCATACTCTTCTTCCATGCGCATGTAGCATTGTCAAAATTTCATATGAATAAAGGTTTTTTTTGTGTGAACTTCCCCAAATCCCTCTATTGCAAAATATGTTAATTTGTTGGGTTCCATTAATGGTTCCACTATTGTTTCTGATGGGGTGTTAATTATTGTAACACACGTGGACATTATCGTGCTTGGAAAGGGGCACACTGGCTTCGTGAATCCTGCATGGACAATATTCATTAATACAGTATATTTTTTATTTTTCCCAAGATATGATGTTTATTTTTGATATAAGAATGTTTTGGCACACATCTGCTGTTTGTATCAAGTCTAATATGTAAATTAGCATTGTAAAATTCTGTGTGAAAAGTTGAGTGTTTATCTGAGTAGTCATTTGGCTGTTTGCTAACTAGTGTATTATGTTGTGGGGATGCCAGAATTCTTTCCCCCTGTCTCAGTGTGTTCATAACCCTGTCATTCATTGTTTTCCAGGTATGTTTGCCTGACTATATTAAGAAAACTCTTAAGATATGTCAAATATTTTATCCATTACTGTATGGTTTATTTCATTTATTGTACATTGAAAACTACACTATACGCTCAATATTAAGTGCATGACTATTATAGTCTGTTTTATCTCACACAGTGTAATGTAACCAGCCTACTAAACAGTATGTAGCCTTCAGTATGTAAATTTAAAAAAAAATTAAATTATTTTTATCGTGCTTGAGATGTCTGGAAAGGGGGATGCCAGAATTCTTTCCTCTGTCTCTGTGTGTTGATAGCCCTGTCATTCATTGTTTTCCAGAATAAATGTTGACAGATCAACTCTTCGCCTCCTCTGCATCATCTATTAGCCACTCAGAGACTTTTAGTTATTATTAGAGTAACTGACTGGTTATAGTCCGTTACACACACTTGCTCGAGTATTTTTCACTCAGACTTAAGTATGTATTTCCCTATGTAATTTACTTAGTTACTTTTAAAATCAACATTGACAACTACACCCAGTGGAGCTACCTGGCACCCTGCTGCTAATCCCTTGCAAAATCCTTTGTTCTGTTGCTTTTTTTGGTGTGTCTGGCTAAGTTTTGGCTGAGCTGTATCCCCAGCTCTAATAGTAATGGTTTGCCACTGCTCTCTGGTTACTGGCTTCTCCTGAAAGAACACAAAAGACACACGTAAATAGATTGCCAGTAATCAAACACAGGTGAAACTCATGACGTGTTACCTGCTGGTTCTACCTGACTCCTCGCCATCCACAACTGATACTTGACATTACCCCAGCTGCCACAATTATTTAATTGTTTTACCTTGTTACTAGGGGCGGCACGGTGGTGTAGTGGTTAGCGCTGTCGCCTCACAGCAAGAAGGTTCTGGGTTCGAGCCCCGTGGCCGGCAAGGGCCTTTCTGTGCGGAGTTTGCATGTTCTCCCTGTGTTCGCGTGGGTTTCCCCCACAGTCCAAAGACATGCAGGTTAGGTTAACTGGTGACTCTAAATTGACCATAGGTGTGAGTGTGAATGGTTGTCTGTGTCTATGTGTCAGCCCTGTGATGACCTGGCGACTTGTCCAGGGTGTTCCCCGCCTTTCGCCCGTAGTCAGCTGGGATAGGCTCCAGCTTGCCTGCGACCCTGTAGAAGGATAAAGCGGCTAGATATAATGAGATGAGATGAGACCTTGTTACTAGCCCTAAATTGCCCCCACTCCAACTTTTTTTGGAATGTGTTGCAGGCCTGAAAAGCAGGAATGGATGTATATTAACAAATGAAATTAAATTGACCAGACAAAACATGAAATATCTTGGCTTCATACTGTCTGCAATGAAATACAAGTCAAAGTAAATGTAGAAATCACTGCTTCTCTTTTATTTGCATTTTCCATACTGTCCCAGCTTTTTCTGATTTGGGGTTGTATCTGAAGGAGAGGACTGCCTAGGACAGTTAAAGTGCAAAAACAGCTCCAGTATTTCAGAACAAGGTTTTGTTCTTTACTGATTATTAACTTTACTTAGTCTTTGGCTCTGTCAATCATGGTATGCCACTGCTTTTCCTTTACACTTTTAGCATCTCTCTCCATCTTTGTCCTAGACAGATTCATGTCTTCTTGAAAAATGAGCAAAGGTGCTTTTCCCCTTCAAAAAGGTGGGATGCTCCCCTGGAAGAGGCTCCTGAGGAGCCGTAGGTACTAGCCTTAGCCCCAGAGAAAGAGTTTAGAGAGTCTCTCCATTCCCCCTGATGCATATCCATCAGCTGCTGATCTATCACTCTGAGCATATCATCCTGTGAGAGGGTGACAGAGAGGAAGAACTTTTAAGGTTACCCTTGCATTTTTATTGGTATATAAAACAGAAAGAATGTGATGTTTATAAGATGAATATGAATAGTATCAGGAAAACCGGAAATTGATGGAAATACTGTAATGTTTGAGGGATAAAATAATGAATAAAAGTTTCTGTGAAATTGATGGCTCTCCATGCTGTGTCAAATTCACACAGAAGATATTTGTATATGTCAAGAGGCATATAAAAGCTCACCTCTAAGGCAGGAAGGGGCTACCACAGAGGGAGAGGGAGTTTGTATGGAAGCTAAAAAAGGCCACTAGATCAGAAACCACAAGAGCCACACAGTGAACAGCCCTGAGGAGGCAAACTGCAGACAAGGAGAGAGGAGAGCTAAGAGTTACACAGCGAGAGGCAAGGATATAAACACACACACACACACACACACACACACACACACACACACACACACGACGAGCAAAGGAAAAGGAAAAACAATGCATTAGTCCTGAAAATATAGGAAATAATAGACAGTAAATAGAAACAAACTAGAGACACAGTGCACACAGGAGTGGGGGAAGATCCTAATAACCATATTGCACAGTATAGCCAGGCAACACACCACCACCTTACAAAGGAAAAGGGTGGAGTAGCACATCTTCATGCTTCTCTATGCACTAGTCAGAGATCTAGTACGGTATGTAATCTCTCTAGTCCTCTAGTCCCAGTATAAACCAGCACAGATTATGTTTCAAAATATGTTTAAAAATGGTGTCCTGATGTGTCTGTGTGTAAGGAGGTGTGTGCTTGTGGTGTTCCTGACCCACCTGCCAGGCTTCTAACTGCTGGGACAGATTAAACTTCTGCTGGATAGCATCAAGGAGCTGGCTGTTCAGAGACATAATGTCTACCTTACACTTCGCCAACTCCATCTCCACTGCTTTCTTTCTGAAGTATAGATATAGAAAATATAAAAAAAAAAAGGGTTTAATCCCATTGTAGGACATGATATGCTTGACAGAATATTCCTATGGGGATACATGGATTTAGAAAAATAATGTAAATGATGTATCCTCAATATCATAACACTGTAAAAGCAGATTCTACAAAAGCAGATTCAGTTTCTACATTACCAAATACTTTATAAAGGGACAATAATCTAGTGTTTCTTTCAGTCTAATCTCTTTTCACTACTGTTACTATACAATCACTATCCAACTACCAGTCATTTTCATGTGCTTGTTTCTCTACACTGAGATTAGAATCAAGAATATGTTTTACTTAAAGCCAACTTATAATGTACATTACTGTGCAAAAATCTTAGGCACATGTAAAGAAATGCTGTAGACCAAAAAATGGCTTAAAATAATGAAATGAAATGTTTCAACATTAAAAAAAATACTAAAAACAGCAGTAAGCCCTAATAAATGAAACAAAGTCAATATTTGGTGTTAGATGACCCTTTGCTTAAAACAAACAAACAAACAAACAAACAAACAAACAAACAAACAACAACAAAAATGTAGTCTCAGGTACAATTAGTGCAGTTTTATAAGGAAATTGTTAGGACTACCTGGTGACTTGTCCAGGGTGTACCCCGCCTTTCGCCCGTAGTCAGCTGGGATAGGCTCCAGCTTGCCTGCGACCCTGTAGAAGGATAAAGCGGCTAGAGATAATGAGATGAGATGAGATGAGATTGTTAGGACTGGGACTGTTTTGGCCTCTAGAGGCCACTGTTATTTCTTTTTCTGGTCATGTTTGTTTTGGGCCTCTAGAGGTCACCACTGTGTTCTGTGTTTTGTTTTTGTCTTATTGCCTGTTTCCTGCCCCGCCCTGTCCTTAATTAGTTTGTGTATAAATACCCCTCTGTTTGTTCCCTTGTCACGGAGTCTTTTTCCTATGTTATGCTGTTAGTGCTAGTTCCCTCTGTCCCATGTACCTTGCCTGTGTCTTTGTATTCTTGGTTTTTGCTTCTTTCTTTTGGACTTTGTGGATTTTGTTTTTGACCTTTTTGATCTTCTGAGCGTTTGAGTTTTTGCCTTTTTTCTTATTTGGATTTTGGACTTTGTACCTTTGGATATTTTTATTTTTGATTTATCTTCTGAGCTTTGGATTATTCTTTTTGTTTTTTCCCTTCGATTGTACATAGTGTAAATAAACTGTTTTTGCTACCTTTCTACTTCCGCCTCACGCCTCTGCACTTGAGTCATTCCCCTGGTGGCCTAGTGGGGGTTTGCTGGATTATCACACCAGCAAACCAGGTTCAAATCCCAGCAAAACCCTAACAGAAAGACTCTGTCATGACTGACTCAGCAGAGGCTTCTTCATCTGTCTACCCGGCCAACCTTCAGGGAATGATGGCTGCGTTAACATGCCTTGGATCCACCATGGACACTCATGGACGGACTCTCGCAAGCCAACGTGAGACCCTTGCTCGCCACGAGGTACTGCTTCAGCAGATTGGGAGAACCCTGGCACAGCTGACTTCTCTGCCCCCATCTCCTCTGCCTGATTCTGCTCCTGCTCCAGTGCCTCCTGCCATGCTGCCTTCTTCACCTTGCGAACCCAGCCTTCCTGCACCACAGAGGTATGACGGCAAGCACAGTGAGTGTCGAGAGTTCCTTACCCAGTGTCAACTCACCTTTGAGCTTCAGCCTACCACCTACACTACGAATCGCCGCAAGATTGCCTTTGTGATAACCTTGTTAGCTGGTAAGGCGCGAGCCTGGGCTACTGCTATCTGACAGGGACCTGAGTGCTCTGATTTCCAGCTGTTTACTGAGGAGATGCTGCACGTCTTCGATCAAGCAGACATCAGTAAAGACGCAGCCAGAAAGCTCATGTCCATCCGGCAAGGGGGAAGCATCGTAGACTATGCCATCTCGTTCCGGACACTCGCAGCAGTAAGTGGATGGAATGAGACTGCCCTGGTGTCAGTCTTCCACCATGGTCTGTCTGACCCCATCAAAGACGGTCTGGCTTCTATCGGATGCCCAAGTGACCTCGAAACACTGATCTCACATTCTACTCGTCTGGACAACAGGATGAGAGAACGCCGCCAAGTCCTGAGCCTCCCCGGCCTCCCTGCCTCTACCTGGAGCCCGTCTACCTCCTCCAGTGACTGTCCAGAACCCATGCAAGTGGGCCGTACTCGCCTCTCCGCATCTGAGAGGGAGCGCAGAAGGAGGGACAAGTGCTGCATCTACTGTGGCAAGCCTGGTCACTTCCGAGCATCATGTCCCGAACTCTCAGGAAAAGGACCACCCCGTCCAGCCGAGGGAGGGTTGTGACGGGGCCTACCCTCTCTCCCGGACTCCCTGGCCAAGGAATCTACATCCCAGTCTCCATCTCCTGGGGTGAGTCCGTCCACTCTTGTCAAGCTTTGTTAGACTCAGGGGCGGCTGGAAACTTTATGGATATTCACTTCGCCCAAAGTATCAATGTCCCGACTGCACCTCTTGAAGTCCCTCTGTCTGTGTCTGCCCTGGATGGCCAAGCCTTAGGTGACGGAAGAGTCACCCAAGTAACTTCTCCAGTCTTCCTCCAGTCTCAAGGTCACAAGGAAGAAATATCCCTGCACCTGATTCCTTCACCAGAGTTCTCAGTTATTCTAGGTCTTCCTTGGCTCACCCGCCACAACCCTCGTATAGACTGGGTCACTAGCCAGGTTGTGGAGTGGGGTCCTGCTTGCTATGCCTCTTGTCTGCTCTCTAGCTCTCTTGTGTCTCCTGCCGAGCCTCCTGATCTCACCGAGTTATCTCAAGTTCCCACAGAGTACTGGGATCTCAAGGAAGTTTTCAGCAAGAGCAGGGCTGCCGTTCTTCCTCCGCACCGTGCCTATGACTGTGCCATCGACTTGCTCCCTGGGACTACCCCTCCTTGTGGCAGACTGTTTTCCCTCTCTCAGCCAGAACGCAAGGCCATGGAGGAATACCTCAAAGACGCCCTGGTCTCTGGGTTCATTCGACCCTCCACCTCACCCGCTGGTGCCGGCTTCTTCTTTGTCGGCAAGAAGGATGGGGGGCTCCGACCATGTATTGACTACAGGGGCCTGAACAAGATCACTGTGTGCAACCGATATCCCCTTCTGCTGATGTCCACAGCATTCTACCTGCTCCAAGGTGCCACCGTCTTCACCAAGTTGGACCTACGGAACGCATACCACCTCATCCGTATCCGACAGGGAGACAAGTGGAAGACTGCCTTCAACACCCCGTCTGGGCACTACGAATACCAGGTGATGCCCTTCGGACTCACCAACGCACCAGCTGTTTTTCAGGCCCTAATCAACGACGTCTTGAGGGACATGATTAACCTGTACATTTTTGTCTACCTCGACGACATCCTTATCTTTTCCAAGACCATGCTGGAGCACCGCCACCATGTCCGCCAGGTTCTCCAGAGGCTGCTACAGAACAATCTGTTCACCAAGGCCCAGAAATGCGAATTTCATGTTCCCGAGGTCTCCTTTCTGGGTTTTATTGTACGGACAGGCCAACTCCAAATGGACCCAGCCAAGACCCTGGCCATCCGGGACTGGCCCACTCCCAAGTCCGTCAAAGAGGTTCAGCGGTTCTTAGGATTTGCTAACTTCTACCGCAAATTTATCAGGAACTTTAGTTCTGTAGCAGCACCCATGTCGGACCTCACCAAAGGGACAGGTGGATCTTATGTCTGGTCTCCTCAGGCAGAAAAGGCGTTCAAAGACCTCAAGGACCGCTTCTGCACGGCACCCATTCTGGTCCTCCCGGACACCTCCCAACCATTCATCGTGGAGGTGGACGCCTCAGACAGTGGTGTCGGCGCAGTGCTCTTTTAACGTTCGGAAGGAAAGCTGCACCCCTGCGCTTACTTCTCCCACCGCCTGAGTCCTGCGGAGTCCCGGTACGATGTGGGGGATCGAGAACTGCTAGCGGTCAAACTGGCCCTTGAGGAGTGGAGGCAATGGCTGGAGGGAGCGCAACATCCATTCCTAGTTTGGACGGACCACAAGAACCTGGAGTACCTCCAGCAAGCCAAGAGACTGAACCCATGACAGGCTAGGTGGGCCCTGTTTTTCAGTCGGTTTGACTTCACCCTATCGTACCGCCCTGGCTCCAAGAACACCAAACCTGACGCACTGTCCAGGCCGTTCTCTGACACTAACAGGGAGAGTGAAGTCGGGCCTATCATCCCTATATCCCGGATTGTGGCTCCTGTCCGCTGGGGTATTGAGGAGACCATTCGACAAGCTCAACGCCGGGACCCTGATCCTGGGACAGGGCCACCGGGCCTTCTGTACATCCCTCGTCAAGTCCGGGCCAAGGTTCTCCAGTGGGGTCACTCTTCCCCTCTCACCGCCCACCCGGGAGCTCGGAGAACCCTAGACTTCCTGAAAAGACGCTTCTGGTGGCCTAACATGGAGAAGGAAGTGAGGTCATTCGTCCTGTCCTGTGAGGTCTGCACCAGAACCAAGAACCCGCGACAGCATCCCCAGGGTCTCCTGCATCCTCTGCCTATTCCCCGGCGTCCCTGGTCCCACGTGGCGGTCGACTTCATCACGGGTCTCCCTGAGTCTCAAGGTAACACTGTCATATTGGTCATAGTGAACAGATTCTCCAAGGCCTGCCACTTTATTCCACTGTGCAAACTCCCCTCTGCCCTTGACACTGCTAAATTGTTGTTCACTCATGTCTTCCGAGTTTTTGGTCTCCCTCAGGACATCGTGTCTGACCGGGGGCCCCAGTTCTCCTCCCGAGTATGGCATGGCTTCTGCAAGAGCATCGGGGCCACTGCCAGCCTCTCCTCTGGGTTCCACCCCCAGTCCAACGGCCAGACGGAGAGGCTCAACCAGGACCTGGAAACCACCCTGCGAGGCCTGGCTATGGATAACCCGACATCGTGGAGCACCTGGCTGCCATGGGCAGAGTACGCCCACAACACCCTGCAGTCATCGGCCACCAAGCTGTCACCGTTCCAGTGCCAATTCGGGTTCCAGCCACCTCTGTTCCCGGACCAGGAGGAGGACGCTGGGGTGCCCTCGGTCAGCCATTACGTGAGACGGTGTCGCAAGACCTGGAGCAAGGTCAGGAGGACACTCATCCAGACCTCCAGTACCAACCAGACTCAGGCCAACCACCATAGGAGACCTGCCCACACTTTCCGCCCTGGGCAGCAGGTTTGGCTGTCCACCAAGGACCTTCCGCTGCGGGTGGAGAACCGCAAGCTTGCTACTCGCTACATTGGCCCCTTCAAGGTTGTATGCAGAGTTAACCCTGTCTCCTACCGGCTCCAGTTACCACGTATGCTAAGGATCAACCCCACATTCCATGTTTCCCTGTTGCGGCCCGTACTGACGTCCACGTATGCCCCTGCCCCTAGGAACCCCCCGCATCTTCCAGGGTCAGACTGTGTTCACCGTGCGCCACCTGCTGGACTCCCGCCGGGTTCGTGGGGGCCTCCAATATCTTGAGGACTGGGAGGGCTATGGCCCTGAGGAGCGCTGCTGGGTCCCAGCTCGGGACATACTCGATAAAGAACTTTGTCGGGACTTCCATTCGGCCCATCCTGATCGTCCTGGGAACATCAGGAGATGCTCCTGGGGGGGGGGGGTGTTCCTGTTAGGACTGGGACTGTTTTGGCCTCTAGAGGCCACTGTTATTTCCTTTTCTGGCCATGTTTGTTTTGGGCCTCTAGAGGTCACCACTGTGTTCTGTGTTTTGTTTTTGTCTTATTGCCTGTTTCCTGCTCCGCCCTGTCCTTAATTAGTTTGTGTATAAATACCCCTCTGTTTGTTCCCTTGTCACTGAGTCTTTTTCCTATGTTATGTTGTTAGTGCTAGTTCCCTCTGTCCCATGCACCTTGCCTGTGTCTTTGTATTCTTGGTTTTTGCTTCTTTCTTTTGGACTTTGTGGATTTTGTTTTTGACCTTTTTGATCTTCTGAGCGTTTGAGTTTTTGCCTTTTTTCTTATTTGGATTTTGGACTTTGTACCTTTTGGATATTTTTATTTTTGGTTTATCTTCTGAGCTTTGGATTATTCTTTTTGTTTTTTCCCTTCGATTGTACATAGTGTAAATAAACTGTTTTTGCTACCTTTCTACTTCCGCCTCACGCCTCTGCACTTGAGTCATTCCCCTGGTGGCCTAGTGAGGGTTTGCTGGATTATCACACCAGCGAACCAGATTCGAATCCCAGCAAAACCCTAACAGAAATGAGCTATATGAAAATGAGGTTTTATTGAGCATATTGCAGAACCAGCCACAGTTCTTATGGACACTTTGACTGTCACACTTGCTTCCTAATTTTGCAGCAAAACACAGTAGCATTCATTATGTTGTTGTTGTTGTTGTTTTTTAATCTGAAGAGTGGTCTCTTATGTAATATTCTGCTCAGATACAATTTTTTTTCCTGGAACATTTAATTTTGTGCTGGAAAACGAATGTTTGGAATTCTAAAATGTTTTTTTGTACTGCCTCAATAATGTAGAAGTCATAAAATAGAAATCTATAACAAAGTTTGTATGAAAAAAATAGGGTGCCTAAGACTTTTGCACAGTACTGTATGTCTAATTGTAGTTGATTTCTGAAAATAATCTGTGGAATCCAAGCACTCTTTCCCCACTCTTCTTCCATTGGCCATTTCTGATCAAGTTGATTTGAACAATAATGAGACCACAGAGGAACATAATTCAATTAAATTCTATTTTATTTATTGAATGCTTTTAAAAATTGACTGTCACCAAAAAGCTTTACAGAAATTCAAATATAGCTCTCTAATTAGCAAACCAGAAGTAGAAGCCATAAGCAACAGTGGTAAAGAAAAACTCCTGAGGCAACATGAGGAAGAAACTGAGAGAGGAACCAGACTCAATGGTGAACCCATGCTCTTCTGGGTAGGATAGAAGAGGATAGTGGGAGGACAGTGGGAGTATAAGAGGATAGAGGATAGTGGGCTTATAAATTGTTATGCTTCCATAGATGTATACTATAAACAGTAACAAACAATATGATGCTGCAAGGGTGTTCATTATGAGCATCAGAGTCTTTATAATTAGAGCAGCAATTTTTAGGTACAAGTCTACAATATCCAGGCGAGATTATCCCCTGAAGAAAGGGAGAAACTTGGGCATAAACTGTTTTTGAGAAGTGCAATATTTAGAGTTGTGATGTGACTATCCACAGTAATCTTTAATGTATCCACATGGGACCATCCACAGCAATCTCACAACAAGCTTAAGGCAATAAGATTATGACAATCTTAATCATATAGGACCATCCTCAGCAGCAACAAGTTATTCTCAATTGAGGGACACTCCAAGCAGAAGTAGAAAATCAAGTTTGGGGAAGGGCAACATATGGATGTGATGGTCGGGTGTCCACAAACTTCTTACAATATAGTGTACCATTCAAGGTTTGTGACTCAGAATAGCTCCGTGTCATATGCAAAAACCCTGTCAAATGCCTGCTGAAAGTTCATTGTTTGATGCAAGCCAAGATAATCATCAGAAATCCCTTTACAGATTAGTGCATAGATGCAGTGTACTAAATTTCAGCTTGATCAGACTTGTGGTTCATGAGAAACTTTTATATGAACTCTGCCCCATATGGATGACCATGTCCCAAACTTTGCACACTTCCTCAGATTCAGTATTAACAACACAGAATCCTCAGAATTAACAGTGCTTTTGATTTTCATGGAGATCCATACACCCAAATCACGAATGACAGCTGCATGAGTAAACCACGTTCCATCCTACGATCATTAATTAGCATGTGGCATTTTTCCCAATAATTATTGATATAATTGAATCCACTAAGTATTTTGGCACCAAATTTGTGAAGATTTGTAAAAAAAAAAAAAAAATCTATGACTAGTTTGCAAAAGCCCTAGGGCTCTAAATGGTTACAGATTGGTTCCCACTGACTGGTCTGAGCTGAAGAAGATTCCTAAGGAAAACAAAAGGATTCCATGTGACTAAAAAACATACAAAAAATGTAAATTATAAAAGCATTTTACAAAAATATAGACTGTATATATAGTATAAACTGTCCTTAGGCTTCTGATATGAATAAGTTTTGAGTAAACAGGTTTTCTAGGTTTTTTACTTCCTTATATTCACTTCCCTAGTATTTGCACATACTGTATTCTACAAATAAAGTAGGTAGAGATTCGTAAAAACATTGGGGATTATTCCTTTAAGATAGGAAAACAGTCTACGGAATGAAGGCCTACTTGGCGATGGCAGCATCTCGGTCTCGAATGGCATTTTGTAGTTGTTCACTTGGTTCTCGAACCTCCGACACTCTTAGTCTCTTATTCTCCTCCTGTGATGAGCAGACCTCTAAGGAGAGAAGTGCAATCTACAAGAAGATGATGGAATATCCCAGTGAAGTCAAGATCAACTGAATAATAAATCTAAATGAGCCTATGATTTAAGGCATGTCAAACTACAGTGTCAAACGTTTTTCAAATTTCATTTCTGTTTCACTGTCTTCTGATATGTACCTGATTATGGAGTTTCAGCATGTCTTCCTGAGTGCTCTGTACTCTTTCCTGCTCCTGTTCATAATGCTCTCGTGCTTCTCGCAGTTCCTCACTCAGTTTCCGCACCTGCTCTTCCAGCACATCCTCATCACTGCGGCGTGATCCCTGATCCAAAACACACACGCGCGCACACACACACACACACACCACTATACTATTTTTACAGTCTTGTATTCATTTTCTTAGGTTCCAGTGTACCTAAATAATGCTACACAACAAAAATAAAACATGCAAAACAACAACAACAACAACAACAACAACAACAACAAAATTACATCTAAAAGAAAACCAAAAAAGTGTCCAATGTACTAATTTAAATACAATAATTGAATTTGTTTTCATCAGTAAGTGTTGTTTTAGTTTTTCTCTGTACAACATATTTGTGACTGGAGTTTAAGTTTAGTGGAAAATAATGATTGGCAGGAAGAGAATGAGATTCTGCACCTGCAGAAAAAAACAAATACACACATACACAAATGCAGAGTTCAGCTCAACTCTCTCTCTGGTTCACAGCTTCCCTAAAAGACAAACCACACATTCACCATAATCACACAGGTGAGAATCACGCATTACCTGCCTGTTCAACCCACCTCTTCTTAGTCTGCAGGTGATGCTTGACAATGCCCCCACTGCCACACCTTCATAACCAACATAGTATGCAAATTCATTCATAAATTATTTGAAGGTTGCATGCAGTTCTATCCCAAAAAGGCAGATGGTACTATTTCTTTACAAAAATCCTCAGTCATGTAGCGTGAGCGTGATTCATTGACTAGTCTTACCTTTACTAATTGCAGTTTTTCTTGATCATTTAAACATAACTGGGCCTCTTAATTAAACATCCAAAATCCTGACACCTCTCTCTCTATTTGGCATATTACTGCAGTGATGTGGCTGCTCTGATGGCTTTTCTTCCTGCTATCAAGTTTCTAAGGAAGAATTACAGTAGTGGTTTCCCGTTGCCTTCTACTGGATTATTATAGAGGTTTTCTCCTCTCAACCATTCACATGTATGGGCAATTTAGAGTAGCCAGTTAGCCGCATGTCTTTGGGTGGTGGGGGAAACCAGAGCACCCAGAGGAAACCCATGCAGACATGAGAAGAACATGCAAACTCCACACAAAAAGGCCCCTGTTGGCTGGGAGGTTCGTACCTGGAACTTTTATGCTGTGAGGCGACAGTGCTAACCACTACTCCCAGACAGAGCCATTCCCCAAAAGTATAAACACTATTCCCTGTTTTTGCACATGATTCAAATTTGTTGAACTTTTTGTGGAAAACTCTACACACAAATTTCTTAATATATCACTGGCTGCACCATATGCTCGTTTAAAAAGCACTTGCATTCAATATCATTAACTCAAGTCATCACAGCTCAAAAACAATTAACACACAATTACCCGGGTAGAAAAACTAAGAATCAAAATTGTTCACACACCAATCAGGTAGATCAAAGAGCCATTGGTCAATTCACTTGTTTTGGAACAATGGATCCATCACAAAGACCTGAAGGTAAAGGAAGAGGACACAGGAGAGGAGGTGCAAGTGAAATAGAGAATAGAAAGCAAGGAGACAAAATTTTTTTATGAGATTCGTGCAATTCTAGTTGACCGTGCCCTTGTCCATGGGATTTCAATCAGCGAAGCAGGGCAAAGAGTGCAGTTGAATCCGAGCCATTTCACTGTAGCCTCTATAATCCAGATCCTCAGAGAGGAAATTTACATACTGCTCTCTGCTGGACACATACTGCTCTGTTACAACACCACATACAGGTACTGGAGCTGTTTGCTCTATTGTACTGTATGTTGCCTGAAATCCATTCTATTACTGTGCCACATACAGTTGGGTTACAGTAATCCCATCAGCATTTTTTTTTTTGCAAACCTAAGAGATAACCTCCTAATGGAGGCTGAAGATGGCTATTTTCAGCATGAGATGGAAATAATCAATATGGTCATAGCCAATAATAACATTTGCTTGTGGGAGATACAAAGGATAGTTATTGAGGATCAGGGAATATTTCAAAGCATTGATGCAGTCAGTATCTCAACAACTGACTGCATTCTTGGATGGAACAAGATGCGGATGAAACAGGCTTATTATGTTCCTTTTGAAAGAAACTCCGATAGAGTCAAAGACCAGCACTTGGAATATGTGCAAATATGGTTTTTCATACTGTATCATATATTTTAGTACAGTAATGTATTACAGCACAAAGATACTGTAGTACAGGCTATAAGATGGCCTACTTTTGTGTACTATAGCAATGCATTTCAGAGCAGTTGTTTATGTACCATACTGTGTTTTGTAGAGAAAATTTGAAAATGATTTTAGAGACACTCCTCATGAACTCATCTTTGTTGATGAAGCAGGATTTAATCTTACCAAAAGGAGGAGAAGGGTGAGGAAAATAATTGGCCACCAGGCCATTGTGAATGGTCATTGCCAGTGAGGAGAGACTCAGTGCTGCCATCAGCCACCAAGTGGTCCTCTACCACCATGCCACCGTTGGTCCATACAACACCATACTTCTGTTGGCTTTCCTTGATAGTCTGTCAGATTATGCATACTGACTAGACCAGAGGGAGCCAGCACAACCAGAGCAGCCATGTTACATGGTCATTTGGGACAATGTCAATTTCCACCGAGTGACTCTAGTACATGACTTGTTCATGAACAATGCAAAATTAAGCAGCATCTTTCTACCTACATATTCTCCCTTCCTAAACCCAACAGAGGAGATTTTTCTGCATAGTGGTAGAAGGTCTATGACTGAGACCCCTAAATCCATGTTCACCTTTTCCAGCTCCTGGTGGAGGCTTGTTCAGATATTACGGTTGAGGCTTGCCAGGAGTGGATAAAGTATGTAAGTTTTTCCCCCTCTAGGGCTAGGGCTAATATTACCTGTGATGATAAGAATCTCTGCCCTGACCCAGACCAGAGGTGGGATGCTGAGGTAGAATGAATATGATTTCCTTCTTTATGTACAAACCATTTTTTCCCAGTATAGTAAACCATTTCGGAATGGTTTTATTGTTGTGGTTGCCACAATGTTCATCTGATATTCACAAATTTTGGTGGGGACAATCTCCTCACCATTTCAGATATATTTCCCATTGGTTTGTATTAGTTCCACTCAACAGAACGTCTGCCATTTTGAAATTTGTACATTTTTCACTGAATTTTTATGAACTCCTTCAAACTTCTCCTACAGATTTCATCCAATTCTCTTGAAATTTGATTGGTATAAACTCGAGACATACTAATGTCTCAAACAATTAGAACATTGGGAAAAAGTTCAATATTTTCCATCAGTTATTTAAGAAAGTAAAAATTGTATATATTCTAGACTCATTACATGTAAAGTTAAATGTTTCAAATATTTTTCTATTTTAGTTTTGATAATTATAGCCCACAGTGCAAAAAAAATCTCAAAATATGACAATATTTCATTTCGATCTTAGGTAAAACAGCATAAATGCTGTGTATCTCTCGGTCTACTTCAGTACACAGAACCACAAACATGGGGAAGACTGCTCACTTGACAGTTGTCCAGAAGATGATCATTGACACCCTCTACAAAGAGGGTAAGCCATAGAAAGTCACTGCTGAAAAGGTTGGCTAGAAAAGGTGCAAAAGCAACAGGGATGACTGCAGCCTTGAGAGGATTGTCAAGAAAAGTCAGTTCAAGAACTTGGGAGAGCTTCACAAGGAGTAGACTGAGGCTGGTGTCAGTGCATCAAGAGCCACCATGCACAGACGTCTTCAGGAAAGGAGCTACAACTGTAGCATTCCTAATATCAAGCCAGTCCTGAACCAGAGACAACATCAGAAGCGTTTTACCTGGGCTAAGGAGAGAAAGAACTTTGGACTCAGTGGTTCAAAGTCCTCTTTTCAGATGAAAGTAAATTTTGCATTTAATTTTGAAATAAAGGTTCTAGAGTCTGGAGGAAGAGTAGAGAGGCACGGTATCCAAAGCGTTTGAAGTCCAGTGTGAAGTTTCCGCAGTCTGTGATGATTTGGGGTGTGGGGTGTGTGTGGGGGTGTTTTATTAAGTCCAAAATCAATGCAACTGTCTACCAGGAGATTTTAGAGAACTTCATGCTTCCATCTGCTGATAAGCTTTATGGAGATGCCGATTTCCTTTTCCAGCAGGACTTAGCACCTGGCCACAGTGTCAAAATGACTACCAAATGGTTTGCTGACCATGATATTACTGTGCTTGACTGGCTAGCCAACTCAGCTGACATGAATCCCATAGAGAATCTATGGAGTATTGTCAAGAGGAAGATGAGAAACACCCGACCAAAAATTACAGATGAGCTGAAGGCCGCTATCAAAGCAACCTGGGCTTCAATAACACCTCAGCCACAGGTTGATCGCCTCCATGCCATGCTGGATTGATGCAGTAATTTATGGTAAAGGAGCCCCAACCACTACTGAGTGTATAAATGAGCATACTTTTAAGAAGTTGGACATTTCCATATTGTAAATCCTTTTTTTGACTGATCTTAGGAAATATTCGAATAATTTGAGATACTGAATTTTTTATTTTTATGAACTATAACCCATAATCATCAAAATTTAAAAAAGGCTTGAAATATTTCACTTCATGTATAATGATTACAGAATATATGAAAATTACCTTTTTGAATTAAATTATGAAAAAATAACTTTTCCACGATATTCTAATTGTTTGAGATGCACTTGTGTGTGTGTGTATATAAATTTTCATTTTTATTTTTAAATTGTGTAAAAGACAATCCCAAGTTTTGTTTTTTTTTAAGAATATCGTTATATATGACAACATAATATACTTTTTAACAAAGATCAAATATTATGGCGTGGCATTACTTCAACCAATTCAGCATTCCACCTATCTTACTAAAAGTTAGGGTCTCTACTGATTTCTTATGAAAGCAGGAGTCTTCGTTCTGTGGCAAAATACAGGCTGGTTCATTTTATATATATATATATATATATATATATATATATATATATATATATATATATATATATAAAATGGCTCTGACTGACATATTTCCCGATATCTTCACTCCATGATGTCACTCCCAGTGTTTTCCCGCTGACTTGACGCACACTGTCAAAATGGTGAACTGGTTCAAAAGTAAAATTCTTTTGATTAACTTGTGTATTTTTTTGTGGATGTGTCTATCTAATATAAAGAACATTACATGGTGGCATGAAGATATGAAGTTTATGTTCTCATATTGAAAAATATATCATGCGTTTGCTTTGCTTACTCATGATATATACATTCACCACTTGAAGATAAACTTCATCTCTTCACGCGACCATGTAATATCCTCTTTATATATACAGTACACACACCTATCAGCATAAACTTAAAAACACCAACAGGTAAAATGAATTACAGTGATTATGTTGTTACAATGGCGCCTGTCAAGGGGCTATATTAGGCAGCAAGAAAACATTCAGTTTTCAAAGTTGATGTGTTGGAAGCAGGAAAAATGGGCAAGCATAAGGATCTGAGCAACTTTGACAAGGGCCAAATTATGATGGCTAGATGATTGTGCCTGAGCATCTCCAAAATGACACATCTTGTAGGGTGTTCCCAGTTTGCAGTGGTTAGTACCTACCAAAAGTGGTCCAAGGAAAGACAACCAGTGAACCAGCGACAGGGTCATGGGTGTTGAAGGCTCATTGATTCGCATGGGGCACGAAGGCTAGCCCACATAGTCCAATCCCACAAAAGAGCTACTGTGGCACAAACTGCTTAAAAAGTTAATGCTGACACCTTTCTGTTTTAGCCAGTATAAAAGTTCAGACATGTTGTGAGTGTGTTGTAAGATGGGACTCAAGAGTATTGTGTCGCAATATCATTGGAAGATGTGATTTCAGGAAGCCGAGCTGTCTATGTGTGACAGGGTTGCTTCAACGGGTGATGGAGAATTACATTACTGATCAGGACAGCCTTATGAAAACAGGGAGCAGATGTGTGAGTGAAGATGGAACTAGCCAAAACTAGTAGCAAGCAAACTGGCCAAAACCAGCTGCAAGCATGGCAAACAAATATCTCTATCAAGTGTCATACTGGTAGGGGCCATTTAAAAAAAAAAAAAGGGAAAAAAAAGGAAAAACCCCACAACAACCCACACACACAACATACCACTCCTGGTTTAAATCCAAATATAGATAAAGATGCAAATATTTTGAGCACTAAACAGATACAGACAAGTGGCATTATGTTACACCCTTAGTGTACTATATGCTGACTGTGTGTACTGCATGAGTGTATCTGTACTGCATGTTGCATGTGTTGCAAAGATGGATATTTGGAGCACAGATACAAGTACAGATATTGCATTACACCCCTAGTCTTGGGTATTGCATGTTGAATGTGTATGCGTATGCGCATGTTCAGTGTTTGTTTTATTTGCATGTTGTGTATTTGTGTAATGCATATTGAATGTGTATGCAGTGCATGTTGAATGTTTGTGTTGCATATTGAATGTGTGCATTACATGTTGTGTGTATTTGTGTGATGAATGTGTGTTGTATGTTGAGTATGTGTATTGCATATTCAGTGGGTGTGAATTGCATGTTGAGTATGTGTAGTGAATGTTGAATGTCTGTATTGCATGTTGTGTGTGTGTACTGAATGTTGAGTTTTGTGTGTGTGTGTGTGTTTTGCAGGTTGCATGTGTGCCATACTGTAGACTCATTGCTATCCAGCAGGTTTTGTGCAAGTCTCCGCAGCTCAAGTAGACTGGACTGCAAGCTATCCATAGGCACATCTTTAGCTGATGATGTTTCTGATGACTCATCCATAGATGAATCCGTGGACAGGGCAGAGTCTGTGATGTCATTTCCTCTCAGCTGGGAGCAGATAGAGCGAATCTGGCAATAAGCTTCCCATAGCTGCAGACGCAACTGCAGAGAAAGATGATAACACTGAGAGATAGTGGTATTCAGAACAAGAGACTGGCATGTATGGGTGTCTGTTTCTGTGGAGGAGAAAGACTGGAGAGTGAGAAAACTGTGTGTGACCAACTGTACCTGCAAATCTATGCTATTCATCTTGTGTGTGGGTGAGCTGGAATCTGAGTCAGAGCTGTAGGACCTGTATCTCTGTATCATATGCATGTGTGTGTACCTGCTCTCTCTCCTGCTCGAGCTCCTCCTGCTCCATGCTCTGCTCTATCTCACACAGCAGTGAGTGACTGTTAGAGCTGAAGCCCTGGAGACTTTTCTCCTCAGTCATCTCTGCCAAACGGGCACTTAACTGCCGATGAGACACACACACCTCCTGCAGCTCCAACTGACTCTGCTGCAGCTGAGGACACATGACAGACACACTGTGATTGATGGGCTAGAATAATAGGATAAACATAATAGTTTATAGTGGAGTGGAGCTCCTTGCGCGCACTTTGCATATGCAGAGCAGAGCCCCATACTTAAGACAATATGGTTATGCACCGACCTGATTTTTGATGGCTTTGACCATACGATGTCCGGACGTATGAACGACAAACGTATACCACCACAGGGTACCTGACTGTAAGTGCAAGGGAGCATATTTCCTGAACACTTGACCACTGGACAATGAAAGTTGTATCTTTATTTACCTAAGATAGATGGGTTTTTATCCAGCGCTTATTTTTCATTTGCTTTTAAAAAAAAATAACATGGGATTATTTACTAATAAACACAACCACTGGACAAGAAAACTTGCCTTTATTTACATAAAATAAATGGGTTTTTATCCAGCAATTATTTTTAATTTGATTTTTAAAAAATAACGTGGGGTTATTTACTAACACATTTTTTTTAAAGATACTTTTTTGGGCTTTCTCCACCTTTATTAGATAGGACAGTGCAGAGATAGGAAACAAGCGGGAGAGAGACACAGGGAGGGATCGGGAAATAACCTCGGGTCAGAATCGAACCCGGGTCCCTGGATTTATGGCATGGCGCCTTATCCACCTGAGCCACGCTGCCCCCTACTAACACATTTTATGGAAAATATTCATGACAGTTTCATATAAAACTAGTCAAAACAATTTTATTAGTCCACTAGCTTGTTGGACAATTGACAATTACCGTTGTAATGTTTCTGTTGCGTATTTATGAACCAGGAGAACAACGACATGTTGAACAGAAACTTTGTTTATTGTCCCCGCTTTTTATCTGCACTCAACAACCAGCATAACTTCCTTGCTGTTTTCTCGCACTCCCAACAGGTGGCGTAGTTTGACTGCCAAACATTCAAATATACTCTGAACATCACATTGCCCCCCCCCTTTTTTAGCAAATACCAACACTATGTTTTCGCATTTTGACACAATGCTAACTGCTGAATTTTAAACCAACATTCTGCAGTAATTTCAAAACATTCTGACTGTACTGAACATTGTACTTATTCAGACATATAGCTAATGTGTAGTATTAAACACTTTATCTTTTCACTTTTAGCCAACACATATTACTGAAACTCATCTCATCTCATTATCTCTAGCAGCTTTATCCTGTTCTACAGGGTCGCAGGCAAGCTGGAGCCTATCCCAGCTGACTACGGGCAAAAGGCGGGGTACACCCTGGACAAGTCGCCAGGTCATCACAGGGCTGACACATAGACACACACAACCATTCACATCTACGGTCAATTTAGAGTCACCAGTTAACCTAACCTGCATGTCTTTGGGGGAAACTGGAACACCCGGAGGAAACCCACGCGGACAACATGCAAACTCTGCACAGAAAGGCCCTCGCCGGCCACAGGGCTCGAACCCAGACCTTCTTGCTGTGAGGCGACAGTGCTAACCACTACACCACCGTGCCACCCCATATTACCAAAACTCACAAATGAAATACATATTAAAAGATGCTTTGCAAACGCTTTCTCTTGTTAGATGAAAGTTACATGTCTTTTAATCTTGACCAAACCAGTCTCTTATAAGTTCATAACAGTCCATAAGCTATGTGTAGTCCTGGAGGTAGGCGGGAGGACGTCTGTTCTGCCTCAGAGGGTACCTTTGTGGCGATGTGACAGTAGAGGCATCAATGTTATCACAAACAGTATTGTCACCAGGCTCTTGCGTGATGTTCAACAGCTCCGGGACTATCTTTTTGAAGAAAGAGGGATTCCTGACGATGAATTGTCCATTTCTGGCTGCTGTAACCATAGAGCCTTTGACTTTGGTCACAGAGTATGGCTTGGCATTGTATGGTGTGGTGAGCTTGCTGTGCTTGGGCTGACGATGAAGCACAGTGTCACCTGGATGAGAGCATGTGGTACAGCATGATGATGGGAGTCTGCATGTGATTTCATCTTGGTTTTAGCCTTGTTGTCCTTTGCTCTCACTTCAGAGTCTGAATTGTTCCTTGCTGAGTGAGCAAATGAGGGAATCTTTGTGTACACCTTGTGCTGGAACAATAGTTCAGCAGGGGAGCTTTCTGTTGTGCTGTGAGGTGTAGATCGGTATTCACGTAAGAAGATGTTCAGTTGTTGTTTCCAGGGAATTCCTTGTGTTTCGGCTGCACGTATAGCTTTGCCCAGTGTAGCATAAATCTTTCAGCTTTTTGGCCTGCGGCCAAAAGGGTGTGATCTGGTGGTTGTGGAATCCTAGATAGTCCGTGAACTGAAAGAATTGATCACTGTTGAATGGGGGACCATTATCAGTTTTTACCACTCTGGGAATCCCAAACATGGAGAAAACCTTGTCCATCACTGGAATGACTGTGTTCACTGAGGTTGACCTTACACTCTCAACAACCGGGTAACATGTATAATCATCCACTATGACAAACAGATACTCTCTAGTTGGAAGTGGTCCATAAAAATCTACACTGACACTATGCCAGGGAGCTTCTGGTAGAACGGACATTTTCAGTGGTTCAGTATGCGCAACTGGTGTGTTTGCCTGACATGCTATACAGTTGCGTACTGCTGCTTCTGCTTTGTGATCGATATCTGGAAACCAGACTTTGGTCCTGAGCAGGGCTTTAGTTTTGACAATGCCCTGGTGTCCCTTGTGAGCTAGCTGGAGCACTCTGTCTTGTAGAACAGAGGGAATCACTATTCTAGTGCCACGCAGTATGATGTCTGATGCATCTGATGTTGTTAGTTCGCTGCTAACCTGTCTGAACTGTTTCAATATGTCTGCGTGCTGTGATTTGTCAGTTTTGTGCCAAGTGTTGTGTCTTATGTGAGTACTGACCTCTTGTAGGAGTGGGTCTTTAAGTGTCTCTGCTTTGATTTCCATGAGCATCATGGCTTTGGGTGTTGCATGACTAGCAATGAAGTTCACATATTCCTCTGCTACTTTTGCTGCACGTGTGCTGTCACTTATCTGAGCAGGGATGGGGTGACAAGACATGTAGTCAGCTGGATTTTCAGCTCCCTTTCTATATTCCACTTTGAAGTCATAGGGCTGAAGTCTTAGTCCCCATCTTTCAATCCTGGTGGGTGGTTTTGATTTAGGATTGTTCCATATGATTTGCAGTGCTTTGTGATCAGTCACTAGAGTTAAAGGATGGCCATAGATGTAGAGGTGGAAGTGCTCACAGCTCCACACAATAGCCAATGCTTCCTTTTCTGTCTGTGAGTACCATCTCTCCACGTCGCTGAGAGACCGACTAGCATACGCTACTATGCGTTTCACCCCTTTTTCATCTTTTTGGCAGAGGATTGCATCCAGTCCAACCGGGCTAGCATCCACGATCAGTTCAGTCTCTCTGCCTGAGTAAAAATATGACATTGTTGTGTCACTGGTCAGACTGTTTTTCAGTGTCTGCAATGCAGCTTGCTGTTCTGGTCCCCACTCCCAGGGTGTACCCTGTCTGGTGAGCTTGCGCAGCGGTTCAGAGATGGAGGAGAAGTATTTGATAAATCTTGAGCAGTAATTGACCATGCCCAGCAGACTCTTGATTTCACCTGGAGTTTGTGGATCTGTAGCGTGCCGAACCGCAGCAACTTTCTTGGGATCTGCTGAGACACCCTGTGCAGAAAAGATGAAACCAAAGAACTCAAGCCTGGATTTGTTAAATTCACATTTTTCTCGATTGAGTGTGAGACTGCTCTCTTTTAGTTTCTGGAACAGTGCTCAGAGGTTGTTGTCATGTTCAGTCTGAGAGGCACCATAGACAGTAATGTCATCACTAAGGTTCTTCACACCCGAGAGACCTTGCAGTGTTTGGCATATGGCATTTTGAAACACCTCAGTGGCAGAAGATATGCCAAAACTTAGTCTCTTGTACCGCCTCAGTCCAAGGTGAGTGGTGAATGTTGTGATGTACCTGCTGTCTGTGTGAAGTTCCAGTTGGTAATATCCAACTCTCAGATCCAGTTTGGAAAACACTGTTGCTCCATTTAGCTCGTGTATGACATCATCCATGGTGGGAGTTATGTGGCATTCCCTTTCAATGGCCGTGTTAGCTTGGTGCATGTCGACGCAGATTCTGACTTTATTAGGGTCTTTAGGTTTGGGAGGTGTAACGACAGGTGAAACCCATGGTGTCGGGCCTGTGACCTCTTCAATGATGTCATCTGCCTCCAGCTTTCGAAGCTCATCCTCGACCTTCTGGCGGATGTGGAATGGTACACGTCGATGTGGTTGGCATGTAGACTTGACATCAGGATTTATGTGAAGTTTTACCTGAAAGTCTTTCAGCTTTCCAATTCCTTGGAACAGCTCGGGATTACTTTCCACTAACTTGTCTGCTACTGTGCAATACTGTGGTGTGGATGATACTGCAGTGACCACCTTAATCAGTCCTAGTGCTTTGGACATTTTATAGCTGAGAACATTGAATCCATCACCTTTAATCACAAAGAACATGCACATTGTCCTCTTCTGTCCCTTTTCCACACTGCACCTGAAAGCACCACTGACAGGCAAAGGAACATTGGAGCAGAAAGAGTATATTTTGGTCTTGGTGGAGCTGAGTCATGGATGTGGCATCAGTTTCTCAAAACTTGCTTCACTGACACAATTTGCTGAGGCCCCCGAATCGATTAAAACTAGCATGCTGCTGCTGTTTAGCTTGATGTTTGTCTGTGGTAACTCTGAGATCTTGTCAGCATCAATTACAAACACATATGCATCGTCACTGCTGGAAGAATTGTGCTCTGTGTTCTCACCTGGTGCAGTCTTTGTTATTTGATGGACCTTCTTAGGATACTGGTTAACTTTGTTTTGCGGTTGCTTTGTGTTAATAGAATAGAATAGAATAGAATAGAATAGAATAGAATAGAATGCCTTTATTGTCACTATACACACATGTACAATGAGATTAAAGCATCTCCAATAACAGTGCAAACAGCGTGTAGAGAGAGAGAGAGAGAGGAAGGGGGGAGGAAAAAAAAGGGGGGTGTAAGGTGCACAGTTTGAGGTGTATATGTTGTGTTACACATTGTGGAGTGAGGTATTGCACATATAAAGTGCATGTCTCTGGGTTTTGAGTGGCACTGTCTTGCAAAGTGATTCAGTTTGCCACAAGCTCTGCATTGTTTATTTTTGGCAGGACACTCTCCATCATGAGGGTATTTACCTCCACAGTTCCTGCAGCGGTTCTCTGAACGTCGCTTATCTGACCATCTGCTGTGACTTGGGTTTTTCTCCACAGTCTTTCGATCCAGCATGTTGACTAAAGCAGATGTGCCCTTTTCTATGCCAGATGCTTGCATTTCAGACAGTTCAAGTGTTCGCCCATGGTCAAGAAGCTCATCTAAGGTTAGCTTGGGCTCCCTCAGTGCTTTTCTGCGTAGCCTGGATGATGCACAGCTTTGTATTATTTGAGTTTTGATCTCTGCTTCAGTATCTGGTGTGATAACTGTCAACATTTTCTCCTGGTTCCTGCACAGCCTTTCTGAAGATGTACACTTGATATTGCACGTTTTTCTTGGGAGAGAAATATCCAGATAGCTTCTGCTTAGTGTCTGCATATTTGTCATCTTCAGCTGCCAGTGTGCCATAAATATCATGCACTCGTTCTCCTGCTAATTGCAACAATAATGCTTTAAGTCTAGCATCTCCAGTAATGTTCATTGCAGTGGTGTAATTTTCAAACCTTTGCAGCCATTTGTTCCAGGGAGGTCCGACAGTGCCAAGATCAGTTTCAGTATCAAAAGGTGGGAGAGAAGCGGTGTTCACTGCCATGCTTGCCAAGATGCGCTGACACAACCACGTTTCTTTAGTTAGCTTAGCCCACTTATGGCCCACTTATCGCACAGTTTTGGAGTGGGGCTGAAGCAAGCCAAACCGAGCTGAGTGAGGCTAGGGGCGTGAGCAGACACTCCCCTGTGCACTGATTGGTGAGGAGGAGTGTCCTCACATGCCCACACACGCCCCGCGAGCACGCTGGGATCTGTAAACACCATAAACCCGGAAGAAGGAGAATTACGAATTACAAGAATTTCTGAAGCCTTATGCGCCTCGCCTCATCTATACGCTCTTGCCAGTATCTGTTTGTGTTGTCGGTGACAACAAGCCACAGCACCAAGACCAGCAACACTAACGACTCCATGTTTATTGTTTATTATCCGCTTAAAAGGTCACTGATGTCACTGTTTGCGCCGCCTAACGACATTACGTGACTTCCACCCACTTTCGCTAACTCCACCCAATGTGTCCACCCACTTCCAGCCAGCACGGTTCAGCGCGGTTGTAGTCGAAATGCAACTCCAACAGCCCCGCTCAGCTCGACTCAGCCCGACTCAGCACGGCACGGCTCAGCCCGACTCAGCCGCGTTGGTAGTGGAAAAGCGGCATTAGCTTGTTTCTGCTTGTCCACTTGTTCGTCTTTCACCCTCTTTTCTCCTCAGAAAAAAAACAGCAGTGTCCTTGTTGCTTCTTTGAGTGTATTTTCCTTTACTCCTCATCGCCATTGTAATGTTTCTGTTGCATATTTACGGTATGAACCGGGAGAACAACGACATGTTGAACAGAAACTTTGTTTATTGTCCCTGCTTTTTATCCGCACTCAACAACCAGCGTAACTTCCTTGCTGTTTTCTCGCACTCCCAACAGGTGGTGTAGTTTGACTGCCAAACATTCAAATATACTCTGAACATCACAACTGTCATGTAAGGGTGGTAGACATATGTAAGTGCAGGAAGAGTTTTATTGAAAACACACTAGCAAACAGATCCAAAATGGAGACAAAGGCAGAGTAAAAAAAAAAAAGATAGGGAGTGGTCAAATGAGGCAAGGTCAAAGTCAAGGCTTTTTTATTTGTCATTTCAACCATATACACTTAGTACAGTACACAGTTAAAATGAAACAACATCTCTCCAGGATCATGGTGCTACATTAAACAAACATCACAGAACTACAAATCTACAAATACAACATAAAGTGCAAGAATGCAATGAGTGCAAACATTGCAGACAATAAACTACACAAACACAAAGTGCAGACACAAACAGCATAAAGTGCAGAGTTGAGTGTGCATATTGAAATAGTATATGAAAAGGGAATAAATAAATGTAAACCTTGAGTGTGTGATAGACATTGTAAACAATATCCCCTTCGGACACAAGGAAAAATGCTATGGAACTTCATGCTATGGAACTTCATGTGTACACTTGTACACATTATGTCTGAAGGGGTTTGTGGCAGCAGGACATGGCTGAGCATCGGTTTGTGAATGGAGGGCGGAGTCGGGGAAGGCGAGTAGCCAAATTGCTACACCTGTTGTCAATTAATGTGTGTCTGTGTGTCTCTTGCAGTGATAGCACTCCATAAAAGAAGTAAGAGAGCAGAGCAGGAGGGATTGTGACCAGAATACGATGGTATGTATGTGTGTGTGTGTGTGTGTGTGTGTGTGTGTGTGTGTGTGAGACTGTCCCAATTGGGAAAATATTGTGATGAAAAGCCAAATAAAAAATCTGAATGCTAACAACAGCCTGCCATCCTTCTGTGCTCCACCCACATCTGGGCAGCTTCTACAGTGATGCTAAAACCCGGGAGTGCAGAAGGAAACCCCCCCATGGAGTCCTCACCCTTCAAGGAACTCATCCATGCCCTCGCCACGGCACAGCAGAACCAGCATCAAGCACTGATTGCCCTCCAAAAGGAGCAGGAACAATGCTTCAAAGCCTTGATGCTGGCCCAACAAGAAGACCGCCAGGCGTTCCAACACCTACTCGCGTCGGCGGGGTCCTCAACCGCCACTGCAGCGGGCCCTCCCCACCTCACCCTAACAAAGATGGGTCCGCATGATGATCCAGAAGCCTTCCTTGCGCTCTTTGAGCAAGCAGCCGAGGCGTGCGGTTGGCTGGTCGAGCAGCGCGCAGCATGCCTCCTTCCCCTGCTGACCAGTGAGGCACAGCTCACCGCACTGCAGCTCCCCACTGACAGCCGGCTCATATACGCGGACTTAAAGAAAGCCATTCTCCAGCATGTCGGCCGCTCCCCGGAACAACAGCTTCAGTGCTTCCGCTCACTGTGCTTGGAGGAGGTTGGCTGGCCGTTTGCGTTCGGCCAACAACTCCGGGACGCCTGCCGGTGGTGGCTGAGGGCAGATGACCATGATGCCAAGGGAATTATCAACCTGGTGACACTGGAACAGTTCATCGCGTGACTTCCAGAAGGATCAGTGGAGTGGGTCCAGTGTCATCGCCCAGCATCGCTGGATCAAGCCATCGAGCTGGCAGAGGACCACATGGCAGTGGTTCCAATGGCAAAAAGACATGCTTCTCTTTCTCCTCTTTCCTCTCTCTCTCTCTCCCCCTTCCTTGTCTGTGTCTTCTACCCCTCAGGTGAGTGATATCCGTAACACCAGTGCAGAGGGAGAGCCTGGGCTGGTGTGCTGGCACTGCGGGGTGCTGGAACATATCCAAAATCAGTGCTCTGTGATGGAGGTGGGCACGGTGGTCCAGGTCCCCAGTGCGGCAGAAACCACCCTCAATCGGGCCAGAGCGCATAGTATACCGGGAAGTGCACAAGCGGATACATATCAGGCCTCGGTGGATTCCAGCTGTAACCAGATCTCAATCCACCAAAGCCTGGTGCAAGGTGATGGGTGGTGAGATGTGGTAAGTAGGATCCAAAAGCAGAAACACAGACCAGTAACTCCAATAATAAAAAAGATTTAATAGGAAAAAATAAACCAAAAATAATCCAAAAAACTAGGGACAAAAAACCAAGGCAGACAAGGACAAAAAATACTAGCATGAAAAATAGTCCAGACAAAAAATTTGACACAAAAACATAGTGCAACAAACATAAAAAAGACAAAAACGTAGTGCAAAAAACTGTGGCAAGAAACAGGCAAAACAGAGAGCAAAAATCCAAGAAGCGATAATGCCGCAGAGATGACGTGAAAAACCAACGAGCCGTTCTGGCAAAGTCCCCTTCTGAGAACGGCCCTTTTATGCACAGCAGAGCAAATCAGGAAATGAATGCCAGCAAGATGAAAGTCCTGTCCCGGATCTGGATTGGCGCTGAACTGGGAGATAATAAATCTCCAGAGTGGAAGTCTGGGGCGAAGCATGACAGTACCCCCCCCTTCAATGAGTGGCTCCAGGCGCTTTAGGAAGAGCATCAGGGTGTTGCTGGTGGAACTCAGTGATGAGTGTTGGGTCCAGTATGAACTTGGCGGGGACTCAACTTCTCTCCTCGGGACCGTAACCCTCCCAGTCCACCAGGTATTGGAGTCCTCTACCTTGCCGCCGCACCTTCAGCAGTTTCTTGACCATGTAGGCCTCACTGCCATCAATGAGCCTGGGAGGAGGAGGGGGTTTGGAGGGTGGGAGCAAAGGATTGGAGACCAGAGGTTTAAGCTGAGATACATGAAAGGTAGGGTGAACACGTCGCATGGTGAGTGGTAATGCCAGTCTAACAGAACATGGGTTGATGAGGAAGGGTCCAAAGAACCTGGGTGCTAGCTTGCGAGAGATGGTCCTAAGTGGCAGGTGGCACGTGGAGAGCATAACTCGTTGACCGACTCGGTAGGTGGGTGTCTTGGAGCGACGTTTTTTGGCCTGCCTCTTGGATGCGAGTGCGGAGTGAATGAGTCTTCTCCGGGCCAATGCCCACGTCCTCCTGCAGTGGCGTATAAAAAGCTGGGCTGAGGGTGCCGTGACCTCCTCCTCTTGGCTGGGGAACAGTGGTGGTTGGTAACCTAGTGAGCACTGGAACGGAGAGAGACCTGTGGCAGAGGAAGCGAGAGTGTTATGTGCATATTCGATCCAGGGTAGGTATCCCTGGATGCCATGCACCTGAGTGCAACCTCCAAAGCCTGGTTCTCCCGTTCTGCCTGGCCATTGGTCTGTGGGTGGAAGCCTGAGGAGAGACTACAAGTGGCTCAGATGAGTTTGCAGAAGGCTCTCGAGAACTGTGCAGTGAACTGAGGACCCCGGTCAGAAACAATGTCGGTAGGCAGACCATGTAGGTGGAAAATGTGGTGGACGAGTAGTTCTGTGGTCTCTTTGGCTGAGAGGAGCTTGGGCAGAGGAATGAAATGGACAGTCTTAGAAAAACTGTCAATAACAGTGAGGATACATGTGTTGCCACCTGAGTTGGGGAGTCCTGTGATGAAGTCCAGGGCGATGTGAGACCAAGGTTGATGCAGAGTTGGGAGGGATCTTAACAAGCTGGCAGGGGGTTGATTGGCTGTCTTGTTCTGGGAGCATGTGTTGCAGGCTGCCACGAACTCCTGGACGTCCTCCTTGATGGATGGCCACCAAAAACGCTGCTGGATGAGTGCCAGGGTTCGGGCGGCTCCTGGATGACAGGCCAGCTTGGAGCCATGACCCCACTGCAGCACCTGGGTTCGCATAGGACAAGGAACAAACAGGTGGTTAGGAGGAGTGTTGTTGGGGTTACCTTCACTGGGGTCCTGCTCCAGGGCCTTCGGCACAAGCGTCTCAACCTCTAGAATGGCAGCTCCCACCAGGCAGCGTGGAGGAAGGATGGTCTCGGGCGGCTTGGACTCCTCTTGGTGGGAAGAGAACATCCTGGACAGGGCGTCGGGTTTGCCGTTCTTGGAGCCTGGGCAGTAGGAGAGTGTGAACTTGAACTGGGAGAAGAAGAGAGACCAACGGGCTTGATGGGAATTGAGACATTTGGCGGATTTGAGGTACTCCAGATTTTTATGGTCGGTCCAGACTAGGAAAGGGAGATCAGACCCCTCGAGCCAGTGCCTCCACTCCTCCAAGGCTAGTTTCACGGCCAGTAGTTCTTGGTCGCCGATGTCGTAGTTCTGTTTGGCTGGGGATAGCCAGTGGGAGAAGAAGGAGCATGGGTGGACCTTGTTGTCGTTGGCCCTCTGGGATAGGATGGCTTCTCCTACTTTGCTATTATTAAGGATAGGTTATACTGAGTGACACAGGACACTCAGACTGGAGAAAAGATAATCCATCTATCCATTATCTGTAGCCGCTTATCCTGTTCTACAGGGTCGCAGGCAAGCTGGAGCCTATCCCAGCTGACTATGGGCAAGAGGCGGGGTACACCCTGGACAAGTCGCCAGGTTATGGCAGGGCTGACACAGAGACAAACAGCCATTCACACTCACATTCACAGCTACGGTCAATTTAGAGCCACCAATTAACCTAACCTGCATGTCTTTGGACTGTGGGGGAAACCGGAGCACCCAGAGAAAACCCATGCAGACACGGGGAGAACATGCAAACTCCACACAGAAAGGCCCTCGCCAGCCACTGGGCTTGAACCCAGGACCTTCTTGCTGTGAGGCGACAGTGCTAACCACTACACCACCATGTACACTACACCAAAAAAATAACACGGTTATTAATCCCAAAGAGCTGCAGGGAACTCATATTCCATGCGGCTCACATTAATCCTATGGCCGGACATTTAGGGCAGGATAAAACTGAATAATGGCCCGGTTCTATTGGCCAGGGATTTGCAGGGATGTCTGTCAGTGGTGTGCAGAATGCCATGAATGCCAATTAGTAAATCCCACGGCGACTCCAAAAGCGCCCTTGAGCCCCCTCCCTCTGATTGCGACCCCTTCTGAAAGAATTGGGATGGATCTTGTTGGGCCATTAGATCAGTCAGCATGGGGATATCGCTTTATTTTAGTTCTGGTGGACTATGCAACGTGATATCCAGAAGCAGTGCCTCTCCGCAATATCTCAGCACGCAGTATTGCAGAAGCGCTTTTCCGTATTATCTCCTGGGTTGGGATTCCAAAAGAAATCCTGACAGACCAAGGCACTCCATTTATGTCACAAAAACTACGCTCCCCGGCCTGAGTCGGGCAGGGTCTTGTAGGGTCTTGTGATCCGAGACGGTGCAGTTCCCAAACCAGACCATGATGCAGCTGCTCAGAATGCTCTCAATAGTCCCTCTATAGAATATTGTGAGGATGGGTGATGGGAGATTGGTTTTCCTCAGTCTACATAGGAAGTAGAGATGCTGCTGGGCTTTGTTGGCTATGGAGCTGGTATTGAGGGATCAGGTGAGGTTCTCTGCCAGATGAACACTAAGGAATTTGGTGCTCTTGACGTTCTCCACGAGTAAGCTGTTGATGTACAGTGGAGAGTGGTCACTCTGTGTTCTTTTGAAGTCATCAACCATCTCTTTTGTTTTGTCCATGTACAGAGAGAGGTTGTTGACTCTGCACCAGTCCGATAATCATTGCACCTCATTTCTGTATGCTGATTCATCGTTCTTACTGATGAGACCCACCACAGTTGTGTCATCAGCAAACTTGATAATGTGATTCAAACTGTGAGTTGCTGCACAGTCATGAGTCAGCAGAGTGAACAGCAGTGGACTGAGCACACAGCCCTGGGGGGCCCCGGTGCTCAGTATGGTGCTGCTGGAAGTTCTGCTCCTAATCTGGACTGACTGAAGTCTCTCAGTTAGGAAGTCCAGGATCCAGTTGTAGAGGGAGGTGTTCAGGCCCAGCAGGCTCAGCTTTCCAATTAGCTGCTAAGTGATGATTGTGTTGAATGCTGAACTGAAGTCTATGAACAGCATTCGAACGTATGTGTCCTTCTTGTCTAGGTGGCTAAGGGCCAGATGAAGGGTGGTGGCTATGGCATCATTTGTTTACCGGTTACGGTGATACGCAACCTGCAGGGGGTTCAGTGAGGGAGACAGCAGGGTCTTTATGTGTCTCATGACGAGCCTCTTGAAGCACTTCATAATGATGGGCCTGAGTGCAATGGGGCAGTAGTCATTGAGGCAGGACACTGAAGACTTCTTTGGCACAGGGATGATAGTAGTTGTCTTTAAACACTTTGGAATGATAATGTTGCTCAGGGAGATGTTGACGATCTCAGTGAGAATATCTGCCAGCTGGTCTGCACATTTTCTGAGCACTTTACTGGGGATGTTGTCTGGTCCAGCAGCCTTCTGTGGGTTGATTCTGTGTAGAGTTTTCCTCACATCAGCTGTGGTCAGACATAGCACCTAGTCACTGGGAGGAGAGATGGTCTTCCTCGTTGCCATGCTGTTCTGTGCCTCAAACCGTGCATAGAAGCTGTTCAGTGCATCTGGAAGGGAGGCATCATTGTCACAGGCAGGTAATGTTCAAGTCAAGCCAAGTTTATTTTTATAGTGCTTTTAACAGTAGACATTGTCACAAAGCAGCTTTACATAAAATTAAAGACTTTAAACATGAGATAAATTTATCCCCAATGAGCAAACCTGTGGTGATGGTGGCAAGGAAAATCTCCCTCAGACGACATGAAGAAGAAACCTCAAGAGGAACCAGACTCAAAAGGGAGCCCATCCTCATTTGGGTGATAACAGATAATGTGATTATGAATAACTTGCTTCTATAACAGTGTCCTATATAGTCATAAAGTATAACTGTGAAACCAGGAAATTCATTATAGTTTTAACATGAAATCTGCTTTGTTGAAGTTATAAACTGTTCACTAATGGAAACTTGAGTGCAAAATTATTGACAACTATAGTCCTAAAGTTAGCAAGTCAACTGAAGTCCTCAGACATAAATGTATTACTGTATGTGTCCAGAGCCATCTTCTAAGTGCAACTTTCAACTGTCCATATGGGGCCATCCTCCACAGGAGCAATGTGATGAGACTCCAGCCAGACATAGGGGATCAGGATGGATCAGGGGAATCCAAGGAGCAGAAGAGGTAAAGAGGTATAGTTGCTTTGTAAGAAAAGGCTCTGCCCTCTGATGTAGCCTTCACTATACGAGGCACCAGCAGATAGCCTGCACCTTTTGATCTAAGTAGGTGTGGCGGGTCATGAAGGACCAGAACTTCGCTTAGGTACTGTGGCACGAGACCATTCAGTGCTTTAAAGGTCAATAGTAGTATTTTATAAACAATACAAAATTTGATTGGGAGCCAATGCAGTGTGGATAAGGCAGAGGTGATGTGGTCATATTTTTTAGTTCTAGCAAGGACTCTTGCTGCTGCATTTTGAACTAACTGAAGCTTGTTTATGCACTTATTGGAACATCAAGACAGTAAGGCATTACAATAATCCAACTTGGAGGTAACAAAAGCATGAACTAGTTTCTCTGTGTCGTGTAGTGACATTAAAATTCTTATCTTAGTAATATTTCTGAGATGAAAGAAAACTATCTGGGTAATGTTATCGATATGAGTTTCAAATGAAAGACTAGGGTCAATAATCACCCTGAGGTTTTTTACTGCTGCACATGAAGAAACAGAAAGGCCATCCAGAGCTACTTTGCAATCAGAAAACTTACTTCTAGCTGCATGTGGTCCTAGTACAAGTACTTCAGTCTTGTCAGAGTTAAGCAGAAGGAAGTTAATAAGCATCCAGTGTCTAATGTCCTTTACACATTCCTCAATTCTATTAAGCTGGTATCTCTCATCTGGTTTTGCAGAAACATACAACTGTGTGTCATCAGCATAACAGTGGAAACTAATACCATCCTTACAAATAATATCATCCAGAGGTAACATATATAAAGAAAAATCAGTGGACCTAAGACAGAACCTTGTGGAACACCAAACTTTACCTCAGTATGTCTAGAAAAATCACCATTTACATCAACATACTGATAGCAATCAAATAAGAGCTGAGCCAGGAGAGGGCCATTCCCTTCACTCCCACAATATTTTCTAGTCTATCCAGAAGAATGGAATGATCAATGGTATCAAATGCTGCACTAAGGTCAAGCAACACAAGCAGCGAGACACAGCCCTGATCAGACGCCAACAGTAGGTCGTTTACTACTTTAACCAGAGCTGTCTCTGTGCTATGATGAGGTCTAAATCCTGACTGATACATTTCATGGATGTTATTCCTATGTAAATATGAGCATAACTGCTGTGCCACAGCTTTTTCTAGGATCTTGGAGATAAAGGGGAGGTTTGATCTCATCTCATCTCATCTCATTATCTCTAGCTGCTTTATCCTTCTACAGGGTCGCAGGCAAGCTGGAGCCTATCCCAGCTGACTACGGGCGAAAGGCGGGGTACACCCTGGACAAGTCGCCAGGTCATCACAGGGCTGACACATAGACACAGACAACCATTCACACTCACATTCACACCTACGGTCAATTTAGAGTCACCAGTTAACCTAACCTGCATGTCTTTGGACTGTGGGGGAAACCGGAGCACCCGGAGGAAACCCACGCGGACACGGGGAGAACATGCAAACTCCACACAGAAAGGCCCTCGCCGGCCCCGGGGCTCGAACCCAGGACCTTCTTGCTGTGAGGCGACAGCGCTAACCACTACACCACCGTGCCGCCCGGGGGGTTTGATATTGGTCAATAATTAGAAAGCTGACAGAGATCAAGGTCAGGTTTTTTAATCAGGGGTTTGATAACTGCTAGTTTAAAGGATTTGGGTACATAGCCAATCCTAAGAGAAGAATTTATTATTTTCAGAAGTGGTTCAATTACTTCAGGGACTATCTGTTTGAATAGATGTGTAGGTCAGGGATCTAGTACACAAGTTGAGGATTTTGATGCGGAGATTAATGAAAGTAATTCAGTTTCTCTAAGGGGAGTAAAACATTCTAATTGCTGATCTGATACAGTTATATTGTTCACTACAGGGCCACTTAAATTGTCTGACCTTAAATTAGTAGTTTGAATTTTTTGTCAGATATTGTCAGTTTTGTCATTGAAAAAATTCATGAAGTCGCTGCTACTACATACTGCAGATGTGCATGTGTCTATAGTGGTCTTATTCCTGGTTAATTTTGCCACAGTATTAAATAGGAATCTAGTATTATTTTTGTTATCTTCTATTAGGGAGGAGAGATATGTTGATCTTGCAAGCTAATTTGAACATGACCAATTTTGTTTGATACCATTTACATTCCAATTTTCGAGTGGTCTCTTTTAAAGTGCAACTGTCATCATAATACCAGAGTGCTAATTTTTTCTCTCTGGTAATTTTCCTTTTAATAGGAGCTACATTATCTAAAGTATGGTGGAACATTGACTCTAAGCATTCAGTTGCCTGATCAAGTTCTGCATGGGCTGACAGTGACCCAATTAAAGTTGATAACTCTGGGAGATCATTTATAAAACTCTGTGCAGTAGTTGAGGTGAATGTACATTTAATACAGTAGCGTGCTGAGGTGAAAAAATTATTACTGACATATTTTGAATGAGATGAGATAATGATCTGAGATAACTTCAGACTGTGGAAGTGTGACTATATTTTCTATGTTTAACCCAAATGTTAGTATTAGATCGAGACTGTGACCACCATTATGGGCTGGTCCTATGTCACTCTGATTAACCCCTACTGAATCTAAAATGGACACAAATGCTGTTTTCAAAGGGTCTTGTCAGGATAAACAGACGAGGACCCAAGAGCGCAAGTTAAATGTTGAGTTTTATTGATAGCAGGGGAAAGGGAGTTGGGAGGATGTGCGAAGTTCAGTGGCCAGAGGACTGAGAGGCAGGGATGGCTGGTGGGAGCATGGTGGTGATGTCTGCAGTCTCCCATCCAAGTACTAACCAGGCTTGGCCCTACTTAGTTTCTGAGATCAGACAGGATCAGGCATTGTCAGTGTAGCGTGGCTGTAAGCTAACAGCACTTGGGTTTCAGGCAGTCTCCCAGCAAGCAGTCCCTCAGCAGACAGACAGGACAGCACAACAGGCAGGAGTAGGGAACAGGCTGGAACACAGAGTCACAGATGAGGGAGCAAGATTAGGGACAGAAATGCAGGGTCAGGTTACCAGGACCGAAGAGTTGACGGAGTCGATGCCTGAAGACGATCTGACACTGAAGCTTGGGAGGACTGCAGCTTAAATACCCACAGAGGAGGAGCAGGTGATAGGCAACAGCCAATGACAGCTACTGAAAGTTAATAAGAGGAGGAGTATGCGGGCGTGGCAGGTAATACTGAGTGGAGAGGAGTGGAAATGTTACCTGAAGAGAGGAAAACAACAGGTAGGACCATGACAGAACCCCCCCCTCAAGGGACGGCTCCAGAAGTCCCTAGGTGCAGACCCACCAAGACGGGCGGGAGGAGGGGGAATACCGGTGGAGGGTCAGAATTCCTCTGACCGGTCAGTGTCCATAGCCTCCACACCATCTTCACTGTCGGAAGACTCGGATGCTGGAGCAGGGGTGGCGGCAGGGTCCGGAAGTGGCTCCGTATGGTGAGAACCCCTACGTCGACCCCGTCGGATGGAGGGCTGGTCAGGGTGTAGGCGATGGAAGTCAGCGATGAGGGCCGGATCCAAAATCCTTCCAGCCAGGACCCATGCCCTCTCCTCAGGACCATAACCCTCCCAGTCTACCAAGTATTGGATGCCCCCACCCCTTCGTTGAGAGCGGAGCAGTCACCGGACTGTGTAGACTGGTCCACCATCAATGAAGCGTGGAGGAGGAGGTGGCGGTGTTGCCAGAACCAGGGGGTTCTCGTGCACCGGTTTGAGTTTGGAGATGTGGAAGGTGGGATGTATCCTCATGGTCTTGGGCAGCAGCAGCCGAACTGCCGTGGGACTGATGACCTTCTGTACGGGAAAGGGTCCGATGTAGCGAGGCGCCAATTTGCGTGACTCCACCCATAGTGGTAGGTCTCGAGCAGACAACCATACCTTCTGGCCGACGTGGTAAACGGGTGCAGGGGTCCTCCGCCAGTTAGCCCCAATAGCATAGCTGGTACTGGACTTCAGGAGTGCGGTGTGGGCCTGGGCCCACATGCGGCGGCAGCGGCAGGCATAGGCGAGAGCAGACGGGCAGGTGGCTTCTCCCTCCTGGCTGGCAAACAGAGGTGGTTGATAGCCATACACACACTGGAAGGGAGAGAGTCCGGTGGCAGAGCTGGTGAGGGAGTTGTGGGCATATTCCACCCAGAGCAGATGTTGAGCCCAGGCGTGGGGGTTGCGTGAAGCCACACACCTAAGTGCCTTCTCCAGTTCCTGATTCATGTGCTCTGTTTGTCCATTTGACTGTGGGTGAAACCCGGACAACAGACTGGCAGTGGCCCCGAGGAGGTGGCAGAATTCCCTCCAGAAACTGGCAGAGAACTGTGGTCCCTGGTCAGAAACAATATCCCTGGGCAGGCCATGGACCCAAAAGACGTGTTCTAAGATGACCCGGGCAGTCTCCTTCGCAGTTGGCAGTTTTGGGAGAGTCACAAAGTGGGTCATCTTACTGAAGCGGTCCACAATGGTGAGGATGACCGTATTACCTTCCGATGTAGGAAGACCAGTAACAAAGTCCAGGGAGACGTGGGACCAGGGACGCATGGGTACTGGCAGGGGCTGGAGTAACCCGGCTGGGGGCTGACTGGGGGACTTGTGCTGGTTGCAAGTGGGGCAGGCTCTCACAAAATCCTGGATGTCCTTCCTCATCGACGGCCACCAGAATCGCTGAGACAGCAGATGGAGGGAGCGTGTGACCCCGGGGTGACAGGCCAGGCGGGAGTCATGTCCCCATTGAATCACCTGAGACCTCAGGTTGGCTGGAACATAGAGACGGTTGGAGGGGCAAGCGCTGGGGCCTGGCTGGTCCCTGATGGCCTCTCGAACCTGCTCCTCGATGTCCCAGGTCAGGGCAGCAACGACACAGGGGCTTAGGAGGATGGGTGTTAATTCCTCCTTGGATGCCTCATCCCTCTGAAACATCCAGGAGAGTGCATCGGGCTTGATGTTGTGGGAGCCAGGATGGTAGGAAAGGACAAAGTTGAATCGGGTGAAGAATAGTGACCACCGGCGCTGGTGGGAGTTTAGCTTCCTGGCTGTCCGGATATATTCCAGGTTTTTGTGGTCTGTCCAGACCACAAACGGAACCTTAGACCCCTCCAACCAGTGGCGCCACTCCTCGAGGGCGAGCTTGACCGCCAGTAGCTCGCGATTGCCGATGTTGTAGTTGCTTTCTGCTGGGGTCAGTCTTCGGGAGTAGAAGGCACAGGGGTGCATTTTTCCATCCTCTGCTGCTCACTGGGAAAGCACTGCCCCGACTCCCACATCTGAAGCATCTACGTCCACCACAAACTGCCGCTCGGCGTCAGGCATCTGGAGGATGGGAGCTGAAGTGAAACAGGCCTTGAGGGTTTTGAAGGCTTTGTCAGCTGCTGCAGTCCATTGGAAGGGCTGTTTGATGCTGGTCAGTGCGGTGAGTGGGGCTGCCACGGTGCTGTAGCCCCGGATGAACCTCCTATAGAACTTGGCGAACCCCAGGAACTGCTGCAGTTTCTTATGGCTCTCTGGAACCGGCCACGATGTCACTGCCGACACCTTCGCAGGGTCCATTTGAATGCTGCCCTCGGTCACCATATATCCCAGGAACGAGACAGACTGAGCATGGAACTCACACTTCTCTGCTTTCACAAACAACGAATTTTCAAGCAGGCGGCGCAGGACCAACTGGACATGGTGGGTGTGTTCAGACAGGGTTTTTGAGATCAAAATATCGTCCAAGTAAATGAAAATGAACTTATTGAGCATGTCTCTAAGGATGTAGTTTACCAGCGCCTGGAACACTGCTGGGGCATTGGTGAGACCGAATGGCATGACCAGATATTCATAATGTCCCGCCGGGGTGTTGAACGCAGTCTTCCACTCGTCGCCTTCTCTTATTCGCACCAGATGGTAAGCGTTCCGGAGATCTAGCTTGGTGAACACTGTGGCCCCTTGCAGCAGTTCAAAGGCGGAGGAGAGTAGTGGCAGAGGGTAGCGGTTCTTAACCGTAATGTCGTTCAAGCCCCGGTAATCTATGCATGGGCGAAGAGAACCATCCTTCTTTCCCACGAAGAAAAATCCAGCTCCGGCAGGAGAGGACGATGGACGGATTAGGCCAGCGGCCAGAGAGTCGTTTATGTAGTCCTCCATGGCCTTTCTTTCCAGGGCTGACAGGGAGTAGAGACGGCCCTTAGGGGGTGCGGTGCCTGGCAGGAGGTCGATGGCGCAGTCGTATGGTCGGTGTGGGGGCAACGACGTGGCCTTGGACTTGTTGAACACCTCTCAGATGGTGATAGCAGACAGGAACCTTGGATATGTCGGGGGTAGAGCTGGTGGTCTCCTGGTAAGCTGGCAGGATGGCTCCCTTCAAGCAGGTCTGATGGCAGCCCCTTCCCCACTCTCGTATGGTGCCAGTCTCCCAGTCAAGTTGGGGGTTGTGTAGACGGAGCCACGGGTACCCTAGGATGAGTGGTTGGCCAGGTAAGTGTAGGAGGTGGAACTGGATGGACTCCTGGTGGTTTCCTGACAGCAACATGGTCACGGGGGTTGTGATGTGTGTAACTGTGCCGAGACGATGTCCACCCAGTGCTCATACAGGAACGGGTGGAGTGAGATGGTGGCGACCCACACTCAGCTGCTATGCGAACTCTGTATCCATGATGTTGGCTTCGGCTCCAGAGTCCACCAGGGCGGTCAGGGCACAAGTGGTGTCGGGAAGCTGAAGATGAAGCTGAAGCAGGGGTTTACGGATGGAGGTCAGGTGGCGCTGTCGTTCCTCGGGGGAGAGGGAGGCACGGCCGATCTCCATGGGCTCAGACTGATTATGTCAGCTTTGGGGCGTGACAGGCGGGAATTGGGCAGCGGAAGACTCCCCCCGAGTGCGGGTGGCAGGTTGACTAGGACGCCCCTTCTCTCGTCTACGGATCTGGATATGATGATCGATGTGCACGGCAAGGGCAATGGCCTCATCGAGTGTCGGGGGTTGCTCATGGGAAACGAGCTCGTCCTTGACGTAGTCCGCCAAACTGTGGAGGAAGGAGTCCACTAGCGCCGCCATGTTCCACGAACTGCGCCTTGCCAGGGTACGAAAGTCGATGGAGTAGTCCGCCACCATCCGGTTGCCCTGACGGATACTCATCAGTGCTCGTGATGCCTCTGTTTTTGACGAGCCTAGGTCGAACACCTTTAACATCTCCTCGGCAAAGGCACTGAAGGAGGCACAGGCCGGGATCTGCCGGTCGAATTCTGCTGTCCCCCACAGCCGAGCCCGGCCGGTCAGGTGAGTGATGACGTACCCCACCTTGGCTCCCTCCGTCGAGAAGGTCCTGGGCTGCAGAGAGAACTGGATACGGCAGCTGGTCAGGAATGGCCGGACCTGGTTTGGGTCACCATTGAAACGTTCCAGATTACTGATCTTCGGTTCCGGGTCACCGGGGGCCAGAGGAGGAGGAACATGAGCGGATGGAGTGGTGAGGTTGGTGAGTACTTGCAGGACCTGGGTTAGCTGATGCTGCTGCTGTTGGAGCTGCTGCTGTTGTAACAGTTGTTGCTGCTGGTTAAGCTGGAGCAGAGATGCAATGTCGCCGGACATCCGGTTTATGTCTCCCTCTGTACGTTCCAGTCGCTGCAGGGCAGTCATTTCGGACTCAATCACCATGCTGGTCGGGGAGGGCGCTGGGTCCATGATGGTCAGATCGTTCTGTCAGAATAAACAGACGAGGACCCAAGAGCGCAAGTTAAATGTGGCAGATCACAGAATCCAGGGACACATGTCTGCCCGGGGGCATTTTGAGTTATTGACAGATTCAGAAAGTACAGTTTCTAAGCTTTCCAATGATGCCTTCCATGTGGAGATCTGACAATATTTGAAGAATGTGTGGCCTTTTGAAAGTGTATACTTCTTAAAACAGAAAAGGGAGAAAATTGCCCTCAAAGTTTTCCATCTCAGCTACTCTGGGTGTAGGGCGGGCACATAATGGTGCTCATTTGCATGACATTAAGGAAAGCCCTACCCCCTACTAGCTAGCACGATACTACTTTCATGTAAACAAAGATCACCACGTCAATTTTCCTTCCATGCAAAGTATGCCCAACACAATTATGAAGTACAAAAATAAGTCCTAAAGTATACTTTAACGTTTTGTGGTTGAAAAATTACTCACACCGTAAGAAAGAAAGATAGCACGATGATGACACAACTAACACAACACTAGTTTCATGTAAAGCCTCGGTCACAACCAGCCGTATGTGCTCCTACAGCCGGTCTACATGCAAAAAACGCAAGAAACACACGGAGAGCGCGCATGAAATGCACAAGAGCGCGCGTGTGAAAAGCACGAGAGCGCGCGTGTGATGTGCTGATTTTCGAGCCGCAGACCGGCCGCAGAGGTTCTTTGTCATGTCAAACAAACTCTACGGGCGCTTACGTTTTTTTCAGGTTGCAAGACAAACTTACGGCCAACGCGTGTCTTTCTCCATGAACAAAAAAAAAACGCAGCGATTTGGGAAACGCCAAAAATCACACGGCCAAAAAATCGTACGTCCGGTTGTGACCTAGGCTTAACCAAACCACAACACTCTCCGTTACATGCAAAAATAACCACACAGCCTTAGATTAATAAACTTACCCCATCAGAAAGAGAAACGGCGCCTTGCACACACCAATGCCTCCGATGGAATGTAATCCTAGAACGGTCCATGTATCATCCAATCATTCAAGTATTCCATTCAATCTGGAAAACGAGGTTGCGTTTTTTTTTGCTAGAAATGGTTATCTCCGATGTAAATACTGTATGTCTGTTTGCTTCGCGGTGTGTCAGCTCCTCTGTGCTCTGTTTAGTAACTCATTCCATAGTGAAATCACACGCCTGTATGCAGTTACTGTAAGTAGCCATGCGCTCAGCTCGGATCATACAGCTGATTCGCGGAAAAAAAAAAAAAGACTTAAATCATCATGTGAATGGCCCATATGGTAATTTACCCACACCCCCTAGCAGGCTACAGTCCTGACAAAAACGAGACAATTTGCAATAAAAAATGTATGCTTTTCCAACAAAACAATCTATTATCTGAAATACTGATTGCATTCTTCAAGATCTCAACTTGCACATGATGGAAAAAAACAAAAATCACAAATTTCGAAAAAAAAATGCTTCTTTTGCAGTTATCTCGGATTCGTTTCGGCCAACGTGTGTCCCTGGATTCGGTGAGGGGTCACAAATGTTGAGTTTTATTGATAGCAGGGGAAAGGGAGTTGGGAGGATGTGCGTGTGTGAAGTTCAGTGGCCAGAGGACTGAGGGGCAGGGATGGCTGGTGGGAGCATGGTGGTGATGTCTGCGGTCTCCCATCCAAGTACTAACCAGGCTTGACCCTACTTAGCTTCTGAGATCAGACAGGATCAGGCGTTGTCAGAGTAGCGTAGCTGTAAGCTAACAGCACTTGGGTTTCAGGCAGTCTCCCAGCAAGCAGTCCCTCAGCAGACAGACAGGACGGCACAACAGGCAGGAGTAGGGAACAGGCTGGAACACAGAGCCACAGATCAGGTAGCAAGATTAGGGACAGAAATGCAGGGTCAGGTTACCAGGACTGAAGAGTTGACGGAGTCAATGCCTTGAAGACGATCTGACACTGAAGCTTGGGAGGACTGCAGCTTAAATACCCACAGAGGAGGAGCAGGTGATAGGCAACAGCCAATGACAGCTACTGAAAGTTAATAAGAGGAGGAGTATGCGGGCATGGCAGGTAATACTGAGTGGAGAGGAGTGAAAATGTTACCTGAAGAGAGGAAAACCACAGGTAGGACCATGACAGGTCTTCTGGATTATTGAAGTGAATATTAAAATATCTGACAACTAAAGCTTTATCTCAGGAAATAACCAACTCTGAGGTAAATCTGCAAATTCAGAAAGAAACTCAGAATATGGCCTCGGGGGCCTGTAAATAATAAGTAACATAATTAAGTGGGTAGACTTATTTTTCAAGGCTACATGCATTATACTAGTATGAAGAACTTCAAATGTATTAAATTTATTACCAGGTTTGTGTTACACCTAGATAATCATTATAAATAACCGCGACGCCTCCTCTGCCAGTTAGACGAGGCTGGTGTATATAACTGTATCCAGGAGGACTAGCTTCATTTAATGCTATACATTCATTTGGCTTAATCCATGTTTCTGTTAAATACAGTACATTAAACTCCTGATCAGTAATAAGTTCATTAACCATTTGCGCTTTAGATGTAAGAGATCTAATATTTAATAGCCCCACCTTTAGATCAAAGGTGCTGGCAGCAGCTGTACAGTCAGTATGATCTAATTTTTTATTGATTAGGTTACTGGAACAAACTCTCTGAGTATTTCTACTTTTTTTGTTGAGCTTGGGGAACAGACACAGTCTTGATGTAGTGGACCCTGAGTGACGACTCTGTGCATCTAGCAGACAGTCGGTTTAGCTCGTTCGTCTGCTCCCTAGCCTTGGCTCTGGATTGTCAGAAGTTAACTAGACCTGTTCAGAGACTATGACCTATGCTGCAAGAAATGAGAGCAGCACCTTCCTAAGTGGGATGGCATACATGTCAAGTTATATGGTCTCCCCGTATTTTGTACTGGAAAATGCAATTTTTTGGCTAACATGGTGTACACTGATTTTCATAGGGGAAAATTATGTTTTGCATCAGAGATTTTTTTTTCCGTTACTCCGAGAAAATTTTCTTAGCATCCACCATTTATTTTTTCAAACATGCATGCCCAATGAAACGGAACTATTTTCGATTTATGTGGTTTTATAGTTGCACGTGGTTTTCTCGGTCATTTAAGTACATTGGCTCGGACTGCCCAGACTTCTGTGATAGCTGCAGAAGTTATGTTCTGCCACTTTCTCATGGAACACAACATCCCCCCAAGTGTGGCAGACCATTTTTCGCAGCTAGTGAAAAATAAAAGTTTCTCGATTCAAAGACTGCACAGGTAAGCATTTATTTATTTATTTAAAGTTTTTACTGTTTGCATGTAGGAAAGCTTCCTCCATTATCATGATAATTTAGGTTGGCAATACTGGGAGTTGCCGTTTATACAACAGCAACTGTAGTTACCTGGCAATTTCTGGTTTTGCTTCCCTAAACATTTTAATTGCTGATAAACATTATATGTAGACACAGATGACCAACACTCGTTACTACCATCAGTTGTCAGTAAACTGGAAAAGTATTGAATGAAGAGTAATGGTGGTAACGACCGTTAGTAACCTGTCTCTAAAATGTGTAGTAGGGGATGGAAGCAATTTAACACCATCTACATGTTTGCCATGCTCTGATTTTCTTTTACTGACCAGGAAAATAATAGGGGAAAGGTCTTCAATGTAAAAACTGCTCTGGGTGTTGCCAGGTTTCTGATGCTGAAACAACTTTTTACTGCTTTGCTGTGCCTCCCACATAGCAATGCAGATAGTGAGAGGGCTTTTTCATTGGTTAGAAAAATTCATACAGAGTACAGAAAAAAATATGGCTGCAGACACATTAACTGCATATCTGCAAATTAAAATGAACTGTGATGAGGAGTGCTACAACTGCTACCCAAGCAGTTATATTATAGCTAGTGCCAAATCTGCAACATCTTTATACAACAAAGAACACTCCAAAAAGGAATAAGATTTAGATTCTTGTTATAAATTACTGGGAAGATTTTCAATTTAACTTCATAATTTATGAATATTTTCACTTACCCTTGTGTACATAATATACCTGATGTGGTTCAGTCATCTTTAGTTGGATCTAACACTGCTTATGGTGTCAACACTTTTTTCTCAAATGGAACTGTTTGAAGATTATATATAATTTATTACATGTAACCTACTATTTTAATTAACATACCTACTTAGTACTGCTGTTATATTTCAAGTAATTTTCTTTGGTGGAATGTAAAATTGTAGGTGACATCAACACTTGTCAAATAGAACTTTGTGTAATTTTTATGAACTATTTAATATTAATACATTTTATTTGCAAAATTTACATAAATTATTCTGGTATTACTGATACAATGCATATAAAATAATTAAGTTTATAGTTCAGTCATTCTCTTTAGTAGATAATTGTTTACTTGACTGGACATATAGTCCTTTTTAATTCAGTTGTTTTCTCTGGGATCTAAAATTTATTTTTATTCAGTACATGCTTATTTTGATCCCTTTAACTTGATGCAGTGTGATAAATATGCCTATTACAATAGGAGTGTATCATGTGGAATAAAACAATCAGTGCTTTGGATTATATATTGGAATTTTTTCTTGTGTATAAGGGCTCATGGGTGTATGTAAGGGAAAAGTACAGATTTTGTAAGGGCGTGGGTAACTAAAGGTCGACATGTATGGGATGGATACCATCCCACCCTAACAGGCCAGCAGTGCCCTCAAAATTAGTCCAATTATCTATAAAGCCCACACTGTTTTAGAACACCACCTGGACAACCAGCAGTTCAGCGACCATAACCTGCTGTAAGCTACATTGCCACATCGCATTGGGATGGGGCCAGAGCATACTACAGCATTGGACATTGCCTTTGCTAATTTAAACACCTCGACAAAGTTATTCTTTGTAACCCCAGACTGATGAAGGCGTATATCATTAGCTCCTATGTGGATAACTATCTTTGAGAACCTGTGCTTAGCTAGGACCTTAAGATTACCTGCTATGTCTGGTGCCCTGGCTCCCAGTATACACCTGACTAAAGCTGCTGGTGCCCCGAAAGGCCTAGCTAATTTCACATGCCATATGATAGAGTCCCCTATAACAAAGGCTCTTTCAGGTTTCTCAGTGGGTGCATCACTAAGGAGAGCAAACCTGTTCGACACGTGAAGCAGAAAGGAGTGGTGCTCCTGTGGGTGAGCCTCAGCGGTAGCTTTAGCTCTATGCTTATGCCGCCAAGTCGTCACCCATTCACCCCACTGTGAGGGCTCTACACTGAGTGCAGAATTATTAGGCAAGTGAGTATTTTGACCACAACATCCTTTTAATGCATGTTGTCGCACTCCAAGCTGTTTAGGCTTGAAAGCCTACTACCAATTAAGTATATCAGGTGCTGTGCATCTGTGTAATGAGAGGGGGTGTGGTCTAATGACATCAACACCCTATATCAGGTGTGCATAATTATTAGGCAACCTCTTTTCCTCTGGCAAAATGGGTCAGAAGAGAGATCTGACAGACTTTGAAAAGTCTAAAATTGTGAGATGTCTTGCAGATGGATGCAGCACTCTTGAAATTGCGAAGATGTTGAAATGTGATCACTGAACAATCAAGCGTTTCATTGCAAATAGTCAACAGGGTCGAAAGAAGCGTGTGGAAAAAAAAGGCACAAAATAACTGCACATGATCTGCGGAAAATCAAGCGTGAAGCTAACAAGCAGCCATTAGCATCCAGTTCTGCCATATTCCAGAGTTGCAACATTCCTGGAGTGTCAAAGAGTACAAGGTGTGCAATACTGAGGGACATGGCCAAGGTAAGGAAGGCTGAAAAACGACCACCACTGAGTAAGGCACACAAGATAAAACGTCAAGACTGGGCCAAGAAATATCTTAAGACTGATTTTTCTAAGGTGCTGTGGTCTGATGAGATGAGAGTGACTCTTGATGGGCCAGATGGATGGGCCTGTGGCTGGATCAGTAATGGGCACAGAGCTCCACTCCGACTCAGATGCCAGCAAGGTGGAGGTGGAGTACTGCTATGGGCTGGTATCATCAAAGACGAGCTTGTTGGACCTTTTTGAGTTGAGAATGGACTCAAACTCAACTCCCAGACCTACTGCCAGTTCCTGGAAGAAACCTTCTTCAAACAGTGGTATAGGAAAAAGTCAGCATCTTTCAAGAAGAACATGATTTTCATGCAGGATAATGCTCCATCTCATGCATCCAAATACTCCACTGCGTGGCTAGCCAGTAAAGGTCTGAAAGGTGAAAAAATAATGACATGGCCCCCTTGTTCACCTGACCTAAACCCCATAGAGAACCTGTGGTCCATTATAAAACGTGAGGTCTACAAAGAGGGAAAACAGTACACCTCTCTGAAAAGCATCTGGGAGGCCGTGGTTGCTGCTGCACACAATGTTGGTCGTGAACAGATAAAGAAATTGACAGAATCTATGGATGGAAGGCTTTTGAGTGTCCTCATGAAGAAGGGTGGCTATATTGGTCACTGATTTGTTTTTGTTTTGTGTTTGAATGTCAGATATGTTTATTTGCAAATCTGGAGTTGTCATATCAGTGTACCTGGTGAAAATAAATAAGTGAAATGGCTACATATTTGTTTTTTATTAAGTTGCCTAATAATTCTGCACAGTGAAAGTTACCTGAACACATACATATTCTCCTAAAATGGCCAAAACTAAAAACGCCCCACTCTAACTTCCATACATATTCAGCTTTGATATTTATGAGTCTTTTTGGTTGATTGAGAACATAGTTGTTGTTCAATAATAAAACTAATCCTCAAAAATACAACTTGCCTAATAATTCTGCACTCAGTGTAATGCCGGAGTTGGGGGATTGCTAACTCCACCTAGGGCATCCAGACTTTCCCTTACAGAAACTACACTGTTGTCATTCTCACTAGCCTTCTCTAAAGTCTGGATATTCTAAAGTCTGGATACACTGTTGTCATTCTCACTAGCCTTCTCTAAAGTCTGCACTTCTAAAACTGCAATCTTCTCTGTCAGAGAGCTAACTAATCTGCACTTATCACAAATAAAGCTATCACTAGCGATGGAGGAAGAATGATTAAACATCCTGCACTCAGCACACTGAACAAGGTGTGCCATGAACAAGGTGTGCCATGATAAAAGGATTCAAGCACCTTAATCAAGGATCTGTTGACATTAAACCCAATCTGATGTGGATGGCCTCCACTTGTAGTCTTTACACAGTAGGGGGGGAAAAAAAAGCTTCTGGTCTTGGTGTTAAACAAAACATTTCCCAGAGTGAGTAGTGAAAGTGGTTGCCAATGTTAGTATTATAAAATAGTACAAATAATGCAATATTAATAGTATAATTAATATTAATGTAATAGTATAAATTGAATATTACAATAAAATATAATTACTTTTAATATTTTATTTATACGATTATATTAGACAGTATTTTCTACTATATTATTTATACTATCCAAATAAAAGTGTTGGAATTTGGTTTGGAAATAAAAGTTTCAAGTACTAATTGCGTGTGAAAATATTTTTAAGAATAAATAAAAGGCATGATGCATGGATTAAATATCGTGTGTAGATGCTATATTATTATACAAGTGCTTTAGTCATGACACTTAACATGAGGTGAATAAAAATGCACTTTGATGTGCACATAATGTGATTAAAATAATGAAGCCAAGAAGCCTTTATTTGTCACATGTTCACTCAAGCACAGACTTAAGCACACAGTGAAATTTCTTGGCTTTGAGTTGCGAATGAATATTTATGAGGGGGAATGTCCACGTTGGCTACAGGCTCTCTTGTGAATGATGAGACCTATCCTCAACAGACAGGTTCGGCCACAGAGGTTGCAGGTCAGCATGAAATCAGGGTTGGGAGCAGTGGTTGGTCTATTTTTTTTTCTGCTCCTTTTGTCCTCCAGGTTTGCTCTCCAATCGTCCTCAAAGGAACTGACAGCACTGTGAGCAGTTTTTTGCCAGCTGTCACGGTCTGAAGCGAGAGATGTCCAAGAGTTGGGGTTGATGTTGCAGATCTTTAGGGAAGCCTTCAGGAGATCTTTATACCTCTTGACTGGGGCCCCTGGGTTTCGACAGCTAGAGGACAGCTTGGGTAATTGATGGTCCTCCATTCTGGACATGTGTCCAGCCTATCGCAGCCATGACTTCAGTAGCATGGCCTCAAGACTGGTGGCCTCCGCCTTCTGTAGGACCTCAACATTTTTGACGTAGTCGCTCCAATGGATGTTAAGAATGGAGTGGAGACAGCGCTGATGGAAGCGCTCGAGGAGGCGCAGGTGGCGGTGGTAGGTGACCCAGGCCTCAGAGCCATAAAGGAGAGTGGTCAGGACCACAGCGTGGTACACAAGGACCTTAGTGTTCTTTTTTAAGTCCTTTTTACCCCAGATTATTTTCTGGAGCCTGTCAAAGGCGCTGTTTGCTTTGGCAAGCCTGTTGTCGCTCTCCTTGTCAATCTTGGCGGCCGATGAGATGGTGCAGCCTAGGTAAGTGAACTGCTGGACCGAGTTTACTTCAGTTGGGCCAATGCAGATGCGAGGCTGAAGATACATCTCACAAGGTGCAAGTTGGTGAAGCACCTCTGCCTTCTTGAGGCTGACTTCCAGGTCGAACTGTTGGGCTAAGTCTGTGAAGCAGGAGACCATGCACTGCATGGCTGGCTCAGTGTGAGTGACCAGTGCGACATCATCGGCAAACAGCAGTTCACGGATCGGGTGCGCCAACGTCTTGGTGTGGGCCAGCAGGCGCCTCAGGTTAAACAGGCTGCCATCTGTGCGATAGTGGATGTAGATGCCATCATCCTCGCCAAGCTCTTCCATGGCCTGGTGCAGCATCATGCTAAAGAAGATGGAGAAGAGTGTCGGCGCGAGAACATAGCCTTACTTCACTTCATTGCTGATGGTGAAAGGCTCGGAGAGTTTGTTGTCATAGCGGACCTGTCCTAACTGGTTTTTGTGCAGCTGGATGACCATCTGCAGGAACTTTGGGGGGCAGCCCAGGCATTCCAGGATTTGCCAGAGTCCCTGTGTGCTCACAGTGTCAAAGGCTTTGGATAGGTCCACGAAGGTCATGTACAGGCCCTTGTTTTGCTCACAGCATTTTTCCTGAAGTTGCCTGAGTACGAAGACCATGTCAATGGTGCCTCTGTTTGCCCTGAAGCCACATTGACTCTCAGGGAGGTGATCATCTGCTATGTTGGTCACGAGTCAACTGAGAAGGACTCTAGCAAGGATTTTGCCAGCAATGGAGAGCAGTGTAATTCCTCGATAGTTGGAGCAGTCAGACTTTTCCCCCTGTGTTTTTGTAGAGGTTTATGATCACCGCATCTCAGAGGTTGTGGGGGAGTTTGCCTTGTTCCCAACAGTGGCCAAGAAATTCATGGAGCTTAGCATGTAGGTGAGGGCCGCCGTACTTCCAGATTTCTGGTGGTATGCCGTCGATTCCTGCTGCCTTCCTAGGCTTGATCTGCTCTATGGCTTTGATGATCTCGTCCAGCGTAGGGACTTTGTCCAGTTCAGCCCTGATCATCTGTTGGGGGATGCGGTGGATTGCTGCATTGGCGACTGAGCGGTTGGCGCTGAAGAGGTTCTGGAAGTGCTCGGACCAACGACTGAGGATGGATGCCTTGTCTGTCAGGAGCACTGTACCGTCCAGGCTACGCAGTGGGCTCCACACTTGGTGGATTGGACCATACACTGTCTTCAGGGCCTCATAGAACCCTCTGTAGTCCCCTTGGTCTGCACGCAGCTGGGTCCATTCAGCGAGGTCGGTCCACCACTGATTTTGTATTTCACGCAGGGTGCGCTGGAGATTACTGCAGGCCAGGCAGAAGGCTACTTTTTTCTGTGGACAGGTGGGCTGAGCTAGGTGGGCCTGATGTGCTGCCCTCTTCTTTGTCAGAAAGTCTTGGATTGTTGCATTGTGTTCATCAAACCAGTCCTTGTTTTTCCTTGAGCTGAATCCAAGAACGTCCTTGGATGTCTGGATAATAGCAGTCTTGAGGTGTTCCCACTGCTCTTTAATAGAGGTGATAGGGAAACTCTCATGTTCAAGTCTAGAGTGCAGGCTTTCTTCGAAGGTTGCCCTCACTTCTGGGGACATAAGATTGTTGACCTGAAATTTAACCTCTGCATTTAACCCATCTGAAGTAGTGAACACACACATGCACACTCAAATGAGCACTGAGCATACACACATAGTGGGCAGCTTTGCTACAGTACCCAGGGAGCAGTTGTGGGTTAGGTTCCCTTGCTCAAGGGCACTTCAGCCCAACCTCAGGCCATGGCTGCCCCATGTTAACATAACTGTGGGAGAAACCAGAGCATCTGCAGGAAACCCATGCAAACACAGGGAGAATATGCAAACTCCACATAGAAAGGCCCCTGTCAGTCACTGGGCTTGAACCCAGAACCTTCTTGCCATGAGGCAACAGTGCTAACCACTACACCACTGTGCCACCCAATGAAGTGCGATGTTGTCTTCCACCTTGCCAGACATCCATGATGGACTAGTCCACTGCCCCTGGTCTATAAGCTTACGCTGTTTGCACAATGAACTCGTCTGTGTGATTGAGTTCAAACTGCCCAGTGGCAACAGCACCTACTCAAGTCACAGAACATGGTGGTCAAAGAATTCATTGGCATGGTAAGGTACTCAATATTCTGGAGACTGATGGCAAGCCAAAGCTGCCACAATTCAGCACATTTCTGTCACATTTTGTTAACAGAGTAAAATGCAGCACTGAAACTCTCAAAATGGCATGAAAAGCTCAGTGTAATTACAAATGGTGAGAAAAATGGCGCTCCACATGCTCGTGGACCACCGCTATTAATGCAGCCCGGTGTCACCAAGGATGGCATAAAAAGCAGCATTGCCTTAAAGGTACTGACCGCAAAGTTGAATTCTGGGCAAAATGTTCTATTTCTATTGCTGTTGGAGTTTCAAGATGTTTCGCTGCTGCACACACCATGTATCCTATGTATAAATGTTTTGCCGAGATAAAAAGTGTCCCACATTTTACAATCCCGGAGATTGCCAAAGCAAGTGAGCAACAATATCACGTGACCACCATGGCAAGTTTGACCTACTTTTAACCAAACAAGTTGGCATAGGCAAACATTGCAGACTCCGCTCTCCTGCCAGCTAAAAGCCACCGGAAAAGAAAAGGAAAACTTGCCTTGTGGGTGCAACTGCAAGACAAAGCAAGGTTAGATGACATGTCATTTTTCTGGACAGATAACTAAATTATTCTAGCTAGTGCTTAGCTATCTTAGCCTTAGAATGCATGGGCTTGACTCCACAGTAGTGAGTATGGAGTTATACACCTAATGTTTTGATCTTACAGAGAAAGAAATGATAACAAAAAACAGTAACAGAGAAAAGATATATTCATCTTTTGTTTCACAGATCTATTTGTGAATGTCAACCACAAATTACATACCTGTGACTCAAAACTCTCTGATGTCAGTGCAGAGTCACAATGTTTTCCACCTGTCGCCATCTTGGTGTGATGCAGTTCCATAGTTATGCTAAATAGTTAAAGTTCCCCCCATTCGGCTGTTTCCATTGGGCCATATTGTTTAGCTCAAGATGTAGGATATTTGGTCCAAAATGGAGAAAAGTGACCTTTAGCACATCAAAATGATCACATCTTGTCCACATGATATTGTTCTTGTGAGACATAGGAAAATGCCATGCACAATAAAAAAAAGTTTGAAAATTTCAGATGACTTTGCAGTCAACATCTTTAAAAGATAATGATCTCCACCCTGTGGTTTCACAGCCACTAAATTTGAATTGTCATCACCCAATCAGTAAAGAAGAAGGGCAGACCACACTAATTCAGTACAGAGCTCCTTTGCTGCACAGTGACTGCACCCATTGGCCTAACTCAACCATTCTGTGATGTTTGTCATGCTACTTGTTTGGGTAGCCGAAAGAAAAGCCTAAGTATGAACTTAGATGTAATTTTATTCTCCTTACAAACTTTACAACTAAATAAACACTCTGGCATTAACTAATGGGTATGAGTAGGGGTAATACAACAAAGAAATTTAAAAGCTTGCTGGGGTGTCATTGTATTCTAGAGTGACATGGTGTAGGGAAGGCTCAGGCTCAGCAATCTGGGTTTAATTCCCTCTTTGGTACTTATTATTTGGGGAAAACTTTGCTGCAGGTAAATCATTTAAAATGAACCAACCTGTATTTTGGCACCAAACGAAGGCTCCTGCTTTCATAAGAAATCAGTAGAGACCCTAACTTTTAGTAAGATAGGTGGAATGCTGAATTGGTTGAAATAATGCCACGCCATAATGTTTGATCTCTTACAACACCTTGCAGTAGCAGTGTCCCACTTTATCAATATTCACAAAAAGAATTTGGGGTTTGGTCAGTTAAGGTCTAAAGAAGGGTCATTTCATCTGTGCTTGGTATTTTTTTAATTTTTTAATTGTGTAAAAGACAATCTAAACTTTAAAAAGTCTATTATGCTGTTATATATAACAACATATTCTTAAAAAATTAGGATTGTATTTTATACAATTTGAAAATTAACATGAAAATTTACACACACACACACACACACACACACACACACACTAGTGCATCTCAAACAATTAGAATATTGTGAAAGTTTTTTTTGTAATTTAATACAAAAAGTTACGCTTTTATGTATTTTATATTCATTACATGAAAATTGAAATATTTCAGGCCTTTTTGTTGTTTTAATTTTGATGATTATGATTATAGTTCATAAAAATAAGAAATCCAGTATCTCAAATCTCATCTCATCTCATCTCATTATCTCTAGCCGCTTTATCCTTCTATAGGGTCGCAGGCAAGCTGGAGCCTATCCCAGCTGACTACGGGCGAAAGGCGGGGTACACCCTGGACAAGTCGCCAGGTCATCACAGGGCTGACACATAGACACAGACAACCATTCACACTCACATTCATACCTACAGTCAATTTAGAGTCACCAGTTAACCTAACCTGCATGTCTTTGGACTGTGGGGGAAACCGGAGCACCCGGAGGAAACCCACGCGGACACGGGGAGAACATGCAAACTCCACACAGAAAGGCCCTCGCCGGCCCCGGGGCTCGAACCCAGGACCTTCTTGCTGTGAGGCGACAGCGCTAACCACTACACCACCGTGCCGCCCCGTATCTCAAATTATTAGAATATTTCCTTACATCAATCAAAAAAGGATTTACAATACAGAAATGTCCAATTTCTCAAAAGTCTGTTCATTTATACACTCAGTACTTGGTTAGGGCTCCTTTACTATGAATTACTGCATCAGTCCGGTGTGGCATGGAGGTGATCAGACATTGCTGAGGTGTTATTGAAGCCCAGGTTGCTTTGATAGTGACCTTCAGCTCATCTGTATTTTTGGGTCAGGTGTTTCTCATCTTCCTCTTGACAATATCCCATAGATTCTCTATGGGGTTCAGGTCAGGCAATTTGCCTGGCCAATCAAGCACAGTAGTATCATGGTCAGCAAACCATTTGGTAGTAGTTTTGGCACTAATTTGGTAGTAGTTTTGGCACTAAGGGCAGGTGCCAAGTCCTGCTGGAAAAGGAAATCAATATGTCCATAAAGCTTGTCAGAGGATGGAAGCATGAAGTGCTCTAAAATCTCTTGGTAGATGGCTGTGTTGACTTTGGACTTGATAAACACAGTGGACCAAGACCAGCAAATGACATGGCAGTACAAATCATCACAGACTGTGGAAACTTCACACTGGATTTCAAACATCTTGAATTCTGTGCCACTCCACTCTTCTTCCAGACTCTAGGACCTTGATTTCCAAATTAAATGCAAAATTTACTTTCATCTGAAAAGAGGACTTTGGACCACTGAGCAACAGTCCAGGTCTTTCTCTCCTTCACCCAGGTAAGATGCTTCTGACATTGCCTCTGGTTCAGGAGTTGCTTGACATTAGGAATACAACAGCTGTAGCCCCTTTCCTGAAGACTTCTGTGCATGGTGGCTCTTGATGCACTGACACCAGCCTCAGTCCACTCCTTGTGAAGCTCTCCCAAGTTCTTGAACCGACTTTTCTTGACAACTCTCTCAAGGCTGCAGTCATCCCTGTTGCTTTTGCACCTTTTCTGGCCAGCCTTTTCAGCAATGAGCTTCTGTGGCTTACCCTCTTTGTGGAGGGTGTTGATGATCATCTTCTGGACAACTGTCAAGTGAGTAGTCTTCCCCATGTTTGTGAATGCATGTACTGAATTAGACCAAGAGATACACAGTATTTATACTGTTTTATGCAAACTCAAAATGAAATGTTCTCATATTCTGAGATTTTTTTATTTTTTATTTTTTGCACTGTGGGCCATAATTATGAAAATTAAAACAGGAAAATGCTTGAAACATTTTAGTTTATGTGTAACGAGTCTAGAATATAATACATTTTCACTTCCTTAAATAATTGAAAGAAAATATTGAACTTTTTCATGATATTCTAATTGTTTGAGATGCAGTGTTTATATATATATATATATATATATATATATATATATATATATATATATATATATATATATAATTTTTTTTTTCTATCCACATTCACTGGATGTGAGCAATCATGCACTCTGATTGGCTACTCTACTACTACTACTACTACTACTAATAATAATAATAATAATAATAAATTTTATTTGGAGTGCCTTTCAAGATACCCAAGGACACTTTACAAAGAGTGTAAAAATTGTAAGTAAAAGTCAAAGTAGAACTAGTTAAAAGGCACAGAAGCATGACACAGAATCAACAACAAAGTAAAAAACACAGATGATGCAGCAATACAATTAAAATAATAATACAAGAAAAATTATTAATAAAAATAATAACCTCAATCATTCAGCATTATGATGAGAAAGCAAGGGAAAAATGATAAGTTTTGAGCATGGTTTTAAAAGATGAAAGGGAGGTGCATTGACACAATGAAAGTGGGAGGCTGTTCCAGAGTTTGGGACCAGCCACGCTAAAAGCCCTATTACCCATAGATCGGAGATTTGTGGAGGGGGTGGTGAGAAGGAGTGTATCAGAAGAGTGTAAATTTCGGGTGGGTAAGTATGGAGTGAGAAGACTAGAGAGGTAGGTGGGTGCTAGGTTGTGCTGGGCCTTGTAAACAAGGAGGAGAATTTTGAAATGAATGCGAAATTTAACAGGAAGCCAGTGTAGCTGATGGAGGATAGGTGTGATGTGATGCCAAAGTCTAGTGTGGGTGAGGAGTCTAGCTGCAGAGTTTTGGATGTGTTGTAGTCTGTTTATTGATTTACTTGGAAGCCCAATGAGCAGGGCATTGCAGTAATCAAGTCTGGAGGTAATGAAGGCATGAATTAGGGTCTCTGCAGTGGGGAGGATAAGTGAGGGGCAGAGTTTGTTAGTTTTGAGATGAAAAAATGCTGTTTTAGTGATGTGTTTTATGTGTGAATCAAAAGAGAGAGCTGAGTCAATGATGATGCCCAGGTTTTTCACTTCAGAGGAGATGGTGGTGAAGTAACCTGGGATGGAGAACTGCACAAGATTTAACTTCTTCAGCAGTGTTGGAGTGGCAATGACTATGGCTTCGGTCTTGTTATGATTGAGTTTGAGAAAATTGTGTGTCATCCAGTTACTAATATCAGACAGGCAGGTGGACAATTGTGAGAGGGGGAGTGGATGAGAGGGTTTAGAGTGAATGTAAATTTGTGTGTCATCAGCATAGCAGTGGAAGTATAGGCCATGCTGATGGAGGATATGACCCAGGGGAAGGGTATAGATGATGAAAAGCAAGGGACCTAGGACAGAACCTTGTGGAACACCATGTGGGAGGCATGCACTAGGGGAACGGAAATCACCAATGGAGACAAACTGTTCCCTTCCTGTGAGATATGACCTAAACCAGGAAAGTGCAGTGCCAAGAGTGATTCCAGCCATGTGAATAGACTGCTGTGGCAGACAGTGTTAAATGCAGCTGTTAGATCCAGCAGTAGGAGGATGCTGAAGTGGCCTGAGTCAGCAGCAATCAGCAGGTCATTTATGACCTTGACTAGGGCCGTTTCAGTACTGTGCTTGGCCCTAAAGCCAGATTGAAGCTCCTCCCACAAGCTGTATGATGTTAAGTGGTCTTGAAGCTGGGAGGCCACAGTAGGTTTTAGCAGTTTAGAAATGAATGATAGATTTGAAATGGGGCAGTAATTCTTAAAATCATCCACAGCTGCTCCAGATTTTTTGAGGACAGGCGTAATGGCTGCAATTTTTAGGGAGTGGGGGACCACACCTGTCTGGAGAGATGTATTTATGATTTTGGCAAGAAGGGGACAGAGAGCTGGGAGGCAGGCTTTGACAAGAGGGGTGGGCATGGGGTCCAAAAGGCAGGTGGTAGGCCTTGCCTTGGTGACAAGATCATGGACGGTTTCCTCATCAACAGCAGAGAAACAGGAGAGTGATTGAGTAGGTGTTGCAGGCAGAAATGGACCGTCCCTCAGAGTGGGAGAAGAGAGCGACTGGAGCTGCCTGTAGATGGTGCTGATTTTATTTCCAAAATAATTTAGAACAGGGTGGCACGGTGGTGTAGTGGTTAGCGCTGTCGCCTCACAGCAAGAAGGTCCTGGTTTCGAGCCCCGGGGCCGGCGAGGGCCTTTCTGTGTGGAGTTTGCATGTTCTCCCCGTGTCCGCGTGGGTTTCCTCCGGGTGCTGATTTTATTTCCAAAATAATTTAGAACAGGGTGGCACGGTGGTGTAGTGGTTAGCGCTGTCGCCTCACAGCAAGAAGGTCCTGGTTTCGAGCCCCGTGGCCGGCGAGGGCCTTTCTGTGTGGAGTTTGCATGTTCTCCCCGTGTCCGCGTGGGTTTCCTCCGGGTGCTCCGGTTTCCCCCACAGTCCAAAGACATGCAGGTTAGGTTAACTGGTGACTCTAAATTGACCGTAGGTGTGAATGTGAGTGTGAATGGTTGTCTGTGTCTATGTGTCAGCCCTGTGATGACCTGGCGACTTGTCCAGGGTGTACCCCGCCTTTCGCCCGTAGTCAGCTGGAATAGGCTCCAGCTTGCCTGCGACCCTGTAGAACAGGATAAAGCGGCTACAGATAATGAGATGAGATGATAATTTAGAAAATCAAAGCAGAGATCTGCTGAGGGAGTAAGTGGGAAGGATTTAGATGGTTGGAGGATTTTATGTACAGTGGAAAACAGGGCTGTGGGGTTGTTCTGACCTCTCGCAATGACAATGGAGTAATACAAGGACTTAGCCTTGTTTAGGGCCTCCTTGTAAGCCAGAACATGGTCTTTAAAAGCTTGTGCATGGATAGTGAGCCCAGTCTTTTTACTGAGCCGCTCAAGCCTTCGGCCAGCAGCCTTCATTGCCCTCAGCTCAGGTGTATACCAAGGAGCTGAGTGTGAAAAGGAGACAGTGCGGGTTTTCAGGGAAGCAAACTGATTCAATGTGCTGGTGAGGGTTGAGTTGTAGGAAAACACTAGGTCATCAGAGCATGAACTGAGCGGTTGCACTGAAAGCTGTGAACGAAGTAAGCTAGCCAGCTCAGTCGTGTTGATATTCCTAGTGTTCCGGTATGTGATGGAGCGCAGGGGGCGGAGGCGGCGCTGAGGCTCAAGGATAGCCATACGGAAGAGAACAGCTATGTGATCTGAGATAGAGAGGTCTTTAGGTGAGATGTCAGAAGGCAATGTACCACTAGTGCAGACGAGATCCAGGGTGTGACCTTTTGAGTGTGTAGGAAAATTAACATGCTGGTTAAAATCAAAGCAGTTTAAAACATTTAGAAATTGGTTAGCAAAATTACAATGATTACAATCAACACGTATATTAAAATCACCCAGAACCAGGATGGAGGAGTACTTGGGACATACAGAGGAGAGCAGCTCAATAAGCTCACTTATAAAGACAGAGGATGCCTTTGGAGGCCTATACACCAGTAGAATGAGTAGAGGTTGGCTGCCAGTAAAACTTAGGCCAAGACACTCAAAAGATGTAAAATCCTGCAGGGGCACAGCCACAACCTTAAAACCAGAGCGATGTATTACAGCCAAACCTCCCCCACGCCCTAACAGGCGGGGTTTATCAAGAAAAGTATAGCCTGGAGGTACAGCTTCATTTAGCGATATATGTTAATTTGGAAGCTGCCATGTCTCTGTTAGGCACATACAGTCCAAGTCCAAATCTGTAATTACATCATTAATGAACGGCCCTTTGTTATTGAGGGATCGCACATTAAAGAGAGCAAACGTCGCCAGTGCATTTGAGCCGCAGATTGGAGAGGGCTCGATAAACTTTACAGCGCATAGATTGTCCTGATTCGCATTACGCTTCACAGCATCAGGACCGGTGTGGTTGCGACACCGGCTCCAAACAGTCAATGTTGTTGGGGTGGGAAAAACGAGCAAACTTCCTGTGAGAGCCTCTATGCATGTATTTAGGCTGATGACGCAAAATGCCAAGGTGTTGGTGCATTTTAAGGGCATCGGAGAGTTTATAAGAGTCTTTACATAGGCTGTGCAAGAACGCAGCTGAGTATTTCACCATGGTTGATGAGTGCAACAGTTTGTGCAGAATTTGACAGGGCTTTGGTGACAGCAGCCAAAGCTCAACCAGGAGCCAGAGCAACACTATCAAAGGTCACATCGGAGGGGTGGGAATCAGTCACCAATTTATTCACAACAGGGACATTAATCTGTGGCAGTAGCCAGTAGGCAGAATCTATTACGTTAGCCAACACGAGTGACCACCGAGCCGCCTAAGTAAGAGACTCATCCACTAAAGTAGCAGGCAAGTCACCTACCAAGCAGACCCAGCAGAGAACCATGAGAGGGCTCGCACAGATAAAACCTACATGCATATCTAGTACGTTAGCCAACACGAGTAACCACTGACACGCATAAGCAAGAGACTCACCCACTAAAATAGCAAGCAAGGCACTTACCAAGCAGACCCAGCAGAGTACTCACGAGAGGGCTCGCACAGAAAAGCACAAGCAGGCACACCGCCAGAGCATCCCACGGAGACAGATGGTCCAGGTATAATATAGCCCACAAGTAATCCACAGCAGCAACACAGTCTACTCATAATCCACAGGCAGAGTTGCACAGGTAGAACAGGCCATCGCACAGGTAAACAGACCAGCAAAACTCATCCAGAAAAGTAATCAGGAGCAAGTCTGACTCATGAGATGAGTGAAGTAGTTCGTTATCTGCACCAATAGTGCAGAAAATAGCCAGAGTTAGCCCACAACAAAGTTTAAAAAGTAGCCGCAAACGAATTCCGAATTCCAGGGAGCAGCGGCAGCCAGACACGCGCCAGCATTCACTCACAACCGGAAGTGATGTAGTCTATCAGCTAGTCTATCAGCTCATATACCGTGAGTAGAGAAAAACAAAATGGCAGAGCATGTTGCTGAACCAACCGAGGACGACATAAAAACTCTACTCGAAAACAAACCCCCCAAAAATACAAAAAAGCAACAAAATGATATGAAAGTATTTGTTTATTTTTCAAGAATTATTATTATAGCATTTTCACAAATTGCTACTGTCATTTTGCCAGTTTGTTTACATCCTAAGTGGAAATGATTTTGTCAGATGTTTTGTATGAAGTTTTTATTTATCGAATTTGCAAAAAATAAAAATGCTCTGTTTCTCAAAATCCAGTGAACGTGGATAGAATAAAACAATTATTCCACTCAATCTTTTCATACATGGCTTATAGCTTGGCTATCAGTTCATGTATGACTTAATTTTGTGGAACAAACAAACACACACACACACACACACACACACACTGTATATATTATATACAGAGGATGTTAAATTTCCAAAAACTGTCCCACTTTACCAGGCTTCATCCTATTTTCTGTCCAACAGTTTATAATTGTTTTTTTTTATCCCTATTCTTTAATCATTCTTGAATCATTTCTAAACTTAAGCCACGTTTTGTTTACCAGAGTATTTGTCCATCTTTTTTCTCCTCCTCTTCCATGTAGAATTCACACTGAACAAAGAAGTTATTGCAAAGCATGTCTTTATTGTATGATTTTTTTCATGTACAGAGGATTGGATTATTTTTCTTGTCCATGGTGTTTGAATCAGACATTTCTAAAATTCTCAAAAGGATATCATTCTTCAAATTTAGCTTAGAAATTGTACAAATACAAAACAGACATAAATGACATAAAATGGCAATGTTGGAAGCATTGCTGTCTCTTTTTCTAATGATGAACAGCGATAAACTGGAAATATTTAAATTTTCTATCGTAGCCGAAAAGCAATTCCTTAGTATGAGGGATAATGTACAGCAAGCTGGTCATTAATATAAGGGATAATGTACAGTGAGCTGATCATTAATTTAGGCTATACAGTGAGCTGGTCATGAATCAGTGGCGGCTGGTAGTCTTTCAAACAGGGGAGGCTGGTCGGTTACGATATTTCCAGATTTTAAAAGAAAAAAGAAAAAACACATCAATTTTGCCCATACTCTTGCCTCTGATCTGGCTGATTGTTGGCAGGGTCACAAACTGTGAAATAACAGGTTCTTTTGGCCCATTAGCCTACTGTCCAATATACATGATTTGGGGGGGGTATATTTTAACATTTTATATTTTAAAATTGTGGCATGTTGTTTAAAAATTGATCATTATTGAAAGCAGCTCTTTGTCAGGAACCTCAGCAGTAACAGCAGAGTGTTCTGGAATAGGCACAAGCACTGACCTTGGGGAGCCAAACATAGAGCTGGGTGCCACACATTTAATTCAATGACACTTTCCCTATATTTTACTTATTTTGACTGGGAAATGTTTTATTGACAATTTTGATAACCCTTCACTTTTAATCCAGGTCTGTAGTGTGAAATGTTCTTGGCTGTGTTTTTGTTTAAAAATGTTTTCCAAATTGTAGCTGTGTTTAATTCAGCTCATCTCATTATCTCTAGCCGCTTTATCCTTCTACAGGGTTGCAGGCAAGCTGGAGCCTATCCCAGCTGCCTACGGGCGAAAGGCGGGGTACACCCTGGACAAGTCGCCAGGTCATCACAGGGCTGACACATAGACACAGACAACCACTCACACTCACACCTACGGTCAATTTAGAGTCACCAGTTAACCTAACCTGCATGTCTTTGGACTGTGGGGGAAACCGGAGCACCCGGAGGAAACCCACGTGGACACGGGGAGAACATGCAAACTCCACACAGAAAGGCCCTCGCCGACCCTGGGGCTCGAACCCAGGACCTTCTTGCTGTGAGGCGACAGCGCTAACCACTACACCACCGTGCCGCCCCTGTTTAATTCATATCCAGAAAAATATATATTCCAATATAATATACTCAGCATAAACATTTTAAATAGATTCTATATTTTTGGTCCATCCATGACATATTACTAAAGTAGCCTATTTACTGTTGTTGATGTGGGTCACTTGCTGTTAGCCAATTCACTTTCTCGTACCAGGAGAGCTGAAAGGAACGAGTATTATTCCCTACCTTTTTCACCAAGTCAATTTGAGGCGTTGGTCTACCCTGCTCTTTAATTTTAATTTTTTCCTCGAAAGGAAGACTGGCAAATGGCGTCTCCAAAATTAAATCAGCAATGCTTGGCATCCGTGCGCAGCTTTCTTGGTAGCTGACTAGCCCCCTCAAGTTCAAGTTCAGTCACTCAAATAAACGAAATTTCTGGAACTAAGATAGCAAACTTGACAACACTATATTTACACTTTATTTACAATGACAATATATACAAACTAAAAAAGCTGGTAGAAACCGTATGTAATGAATGAAATCGAAATGTAAGCTGATCTCTTACAATACACCACAGCACTTGCGAATCCGCATGGGACTGAACTGAAATTCACCGCTGCCTGTCTATATTTGAAACGAGCTGTCAATCAAAGAAAATATCCGGCCGCTTTCACCAATCACCAGTCTCCTCACGGAAACTGCCATGTCCCTCCCACTGTGAGGCTCGGAGTCCGTAGGTGGGCGTTTTTGCAGTATTTGTCCAATAACTGTCTTGCATTTTGAGATTGAAAAGCGCATAGCTCCCAAATGCCATTGAAGTCCACTGAGGCTGGGAGTCCGTGAGACTCCGTAGGCGGGCGGTTTCGCAGTATTTGTCCAATAACCGTCTTGCATTTTGAGATTGAAAAGCGCATAGCTCCCAAATGCCGTTGAAGTCCACTGAAGCTGGGCTGCATCACGTTGTCACGAGGGGGAAAAACTCATGCACACATTAGGCGAACTGGGGAAAGTTATAACGGAATGATTTCGTACTGTAGTTGGGTTGAGCACATATATTTCTATGATTCTGGATCTGAAATAGCAATGTTATAAGGTCGGCTATAACATAAGCCTAGCGCAATTCATCCTACACAATGTTCGTCATTTTTAGAGGAGGCTGAGCCTCCCTCGTTGTCTTAGAGCAATCGCCCGTGTCATGAATGTAGGCGACAGCGAGCAAGCATTATTGTGAAATGCTTGCTGACGACAGAGATCAAAGGCAGAGTGCACTTACACTCATTGGTTTTACCAGCAGTGGGTTAGGCAAAATATGAGTAGACTTTGGCAAATTTGTAAATGATTTAGCTGTCACAAAATTTTCCCCAAATAATAAATACCAAACCTCCATCCCCTGCTTCATAACTGTGCACCTTCACCACTACTCCACATCACTATACAATACAATAGCATCTCCAGAATGTTTTAATTATCTTTGTTGTTGTCTTATCCCCACTCATACCCACTGGCTAATACCAGTGTGTTTATTTACTTGTTGTTTTTCCATGACATTGTCCAAAATTTGTCAGGGGGATAAAATAACACTGAAGTTCATACTTGGGCTTTTCTTTAGGCTACCCAAACAAACAGCATGACAAACTTCACAGAATAGGTGAGTTAGGCCAATGGATACAGTCTGTGCAGCAAAGGAGATCTGTGCTGAGTTAGTGTAGTCTGTCCTTCTTTACTGATTGAATGATAACAGTTAAAATTTAGTGGCTGTGAAAACCAAAGGGCAGAGATCAGTATAATTTCAGACAATGCAATGCAAGAGATCACTGCATATTTCATACAATGCAATGCTGTCCTTTGTGACACTGGGCAGCATTAAAAGTGGTGTCCTATGAACATATCCAGTGCCATTTATTTTGCTGCTTGTAATTCCAAAGCATTTTTACGCCGTTTACCATAACATGGTGTAAAAAGCAGCATCCTGAAAGTTTCAAATGCTGCTTTTTACACTGTTACGACAGTTTAAGTGCCATATTTTATGCTGTTTTCTTTAAAAATGTGTTAGAAACATGAATTGTGGTAGCTTTGGCTTGCTGTAGGCACTGCTCCTGTTCTCCCCTGCACCATTCTTGAACAGAGAACGCACCTCAGGGATATCTGGATCTGCTGCATCCTTTTTTAGGTGTGACATTCTGTCATGAAAGGAGGATGAGGGACATGGGTGCATGCACGGAATTGAACTTTAACAATGTTTATAAAAACAAAACTAGAGCGATGACTACAATTATCGACAGTCCATAATTATCGACACCTTTTCAGATTTACCAATAAAAAACAATTTTACAAAAGTGAGTTTCAGTTACAACAGTTATTATTGGTTAATTAATCAACTAGAAGACCCCCCTCCCCCTTTGATCTTGTTGTTTGATTACACAACTCGTTACCCAAGATAGAATTTTTTTTAGCACGATTAGCAATTTGAGGAAAACCCGGATGTTATCATTGCAGGTAAGCATGGTGGAAAGATCATGGACATGTTTTTACTTATCAAGTTCACCGATATTCCATGATATCCTTAATAATAATAATAATAATAATAATAATAATATTATTATTATTATTATTTATAAGTGCCTTTCATGACACTCAAGGACACTTTACAAGAATAAAACAGATAAAATAAACAACAGATAAAAACCTACACAATATAAAATGGAAAGAAGAGAAAAAAAATGCAATTTACAGGGAATAAGCTAAACAGCAGACAGAAACTAAACAGGAGAAATAAGAAAAAAGAGAGAGAAACAATGCAAATTACAAAGAATAGGCTATTTTGAACAGGTGAGTTTTGAGTCTAGATTTGATAAAAGGAAGAGAGTCAATGTTACAGATATCAGGTGGGAGGGAGTTCCAGAGTTTGGGGGCAGAGCGGCTGAAAACTCTGCTCCCCATGGTGCTAAGGCGGGCAGAGGGCACGGTGAGATGAGTGGAAGAGGAGGATCTGAGCAAATGGGTGAAAGTTGCGATATGGAGGAGATCTGACAGATGGGGGGGGCAAGATTGTGGATGGCCTTGAATATGTAAAGGAGAATTTTGAAATCAATTCTGTACTTAAATGGGAGCCAGTGGAATTGTTATTAGACAGGAGTAATGTGGTGGAATGAGGGAGTTTTGGAGATAATGCGAGCGGCTGCATTCTGGACCAGTTGAAGCTTATGGAGGGATCTGTGAGGGCGGCCAAAAAGGAGAGAATTACAAATCATCAATATGGGAGGTGACAAGGCTATGAACAAGGATAGACGTGGTGGGGGGGAGGGGCGGAGACGATTAATATTATGAAGATGGAAATATGCAAACCGGGTTATAATACTGATGTGAGATTGAAAAGATAATGAGGATGACACCCAGACTCTTAACCTGAGGGGAGGGGAAAACTAAGGAGCTGTCAATTGTGATGGAGAAACTGTCAACTTTGGATAGTGTGGATTTTGTGTCAAGAAGAATAATTTCAGTTTTGTCGCTGTTAAGTTTTAGGAAGTTTGAGGTAAACCAGGATTTTATTTCAGATAAGCAGTTAGAAAGGGAAGAGGGCAGAAATGTGGAATTTGGTTTGCTGGATAGATAGAGCTGGGTGCCATCTACATAGCAGTGAAAATGGATATTGAATTTACGGAATATATTGCCAAGGGGAAGAAGGTAAATAATGAAGAGAAGGGGTCCCAGGACAGATCCCTAGGGCACACCTGAGGAAACGGGGGATGACTGGGATCTGAAGGATTTCAGTTGGATGAACTCAAATCCTTGTCGAAACCTACTTTGTTTCTTACTCTTTCATTTGACAGTTGCCATTTTGTATCTAAACGCACGTCTGAGAAGTCAGGTGAGGTGCCAATAGTAGTGATCACTTTCACCACTGTCCACCATTATTGACATCCTGTGGAATTAAATGACATTTACAATGGTTATGTCTTGATCTTTGTGTAACATTTTGAAGTAGATGAAGTACTTTAAAAAAATAAACGTGCTATGATTTATAATAATTTGTTTCTGATTCATGAGAGAATGGAATGCGTATAGAGTATTGGGAATCCTATTGCAATAGATAAAATTAGACCAGAACTAAATTCCTAGCATATAAAAAAATTACATGATTGAAATATTCAGATTTTTCTATTCCGTTCATAAATATTTTTTTGCAGTTTATTGTAAATATCTACAATATCAGTAGACATTTTATATTTTTAGATGTAAAAATATAAAGTTTTGGTTTGAGGAATGACATGTGACCTCATCTCATCTCATCTCATCTCATCTCATCTCATCTCATCTCATCTCATCTCATCTCATCTCATCTCATTATCTCTAGCCGCTTTATCCTGTCCTACAGGGTCGCAGGCAAGCTGGAGCCTATCCCAGCTGACTACGGGCGAAAGGCGGGGTACACCCTGGACAAGTCGCCAGGTCATCACAGGGCTGACACATAGACACAGACGACATGTGACCTTTGACTGGATTTTCATGTAGTTACAATGTCAAGTCAAGTTTATTTGTATAGCACTTTTAACAATAAACATTGTCGCAAAGCAGCTTTACAGAATTTGAATGACTTAAAACATGAGCTAATTTTATCCCTAATCTATTCCCAATGAACACGCCTGTGGCGACGGTGGCAAGGAAAAACTCCCTCAGACGACATGAGGAAGAAACCTTGAGAGGAACCAGACTCAAAAGGGAACCCATCCTCATTTGGGCAACAACAGACAAGACGATAACATTAACAGTTTTAACATACAGTCAATTTTGTTGATGTTATAAACTCTTCACTGATGGAAACTTGAGTGCAAAACTGTTCATGACAACTGCAGTCCTAAAGTTAGCAAGTCAACTCTAGTCCTCAGCCATAAAAGCATTACTGTAAGTGTCCAGAGTGTCCTCCAAAAGTGACTTTCAACTGTCCACATGGGGCCGTCCTCCACAGGAGCAATGCGATGAGACTCCAACCAGACACAGGGCACCAGGATGGATCAGGCAGCTCCGAGGAGCAGAAGAGGTCAGCATCTCGATCCCAGGACCGACATGGAACTCAGAGGGACAGATTTGGGGGGGGGGAGAAAACATAGGTTGTTAGGTATGCCCAATGTCACCTGAATAATTAGGAACAATATACATATTGCACTGAGTACAAGCAGGGACTCCGGCAACTAACTATGACAGCATAACTAAAAGGGGAGAGCCAGAAGGTAACACAGGCATGAGGGAGCCCTGGGACATAAAGCAGCCAGCCACTACACCGTCAACAAACTTGAGTGAGCAAGCGAGTGGGGGACTGACAGCATCCATACATCCCAGTTTACCAAAACACTTTGTCTGATGACCCTCCAGATCTACTCCTTTACCTCGTAAAGACCATTAACAAAAGGCTTGACTAAACAGATATGTTTTCAGCCTAGACTTAAATGCTGAGACTGTGTCTGATTCCCGAACATTACTTGGAAGGCTGTTCCATAACTGTGGGGCTTTGTAAGAAAAGGCTCTGCCCCCTGATGTAGCCTTCACTATACAAAGTACCAGCAGATAGCCTGCACCTTTTGATCCAAGTACGCATGGTGGGTCATAGAGGACCAGAAGTTCATTCAGGTACTGTTGTGTGAGACCATTCAGTGCTTTAATGGTCAATAGTAGTATTTTATAATCAATACGAAATTTGATTGGGAGCCAATGCAATGTGGATAAGACAGGGGTGATGTGATCATATTTTCTAGTTCTAGTAAGGAATCTTGCTGCTGCATTTTGAACTAACTGGAGCTTATTTATGCACTTATTGGAACATCCAGACAGTAAGGCATTACAATAATCCAACCTGGAGGTAACGAAAGCATGAACTAGTTTTTCCGCGTCATATAGTGACATTAAATTTCTTATCTTAGCAATATTTCTGAGATGAAAGAATCCATCCAGCTATCCAGGTAATGTTATCAATATGAGTTTTGAATGAAAGACTGGGGCCAATAATCACTCCGACGTCTTTTACTGCTGCATGTGAAGAAACAGAAAGGCCATCCAGAGTTACTACGTAATCAAAAAACTTACTTCTAGCTGCATGTGGTCCTAGTACAAGTACTTCAGTCTTGTCAGAGTTAAGCAGAAGGAAGTTAATAAGCATCCAGTGTCTAATGTTCTTCACACATTCCTCAATTCTATTAAGCTGGTATCTCTCATCAGGTTTTGCAGAAACATACAACTGTGTGTCATCAGCATAACAGTGGAAACACATATAATGTTTATGAATAATACCACCCAGAGTTAACATATATAAAGAAAAAAGTAGTGGACCCAAGACAGAACCTTGTGGAACACCAAACTTTACCTCAGTATGTCTAGAAAAATCACCATTTACATCAACATACTGATAGCAATCAGTTAAATAAGACCTGAGCCAGGAACGGGCTGTTCCCTTCACTCCCACAACATTTTCTAGTCTATCCAAAAGAATGGAATAATCAATGGTGTCAAATGCTGCACTAAGGTCAAGCAACACAAGCAGCGAGACACAGCCCTGATCAGACACGAACAGTAGGTTGTTTACTACTTTAACCAGAGCTGTCTCTGTGCTATGATGAGGTCTAAATCCCAAATGATACATTTCATGGATGTTATTCCTATGTAAATATAAGCATAACTGCTGTGCCACAGATTTTTCAAGGATCTTGGAGATAAAGGGGAGGTTTGATATTGGCCGATAATTGTACAGCTGACAGGGATCAAGGTCAGGTTTTTTAATCAGGGGTTTGCTAACTGCTAGTTTAAAGGATTTGGGTACATAGCCGATCCTAAGAGAAAAATTTATTATTTTTAGAAGCGGTTCAATTACTTCAGGTATTATCTGTTTGAATAGACATGTAGGTAAGGGATCTAGTACACAAGTTGAGGCTTTTGATGCCGAGATTAATGAAAGTAATTCAGTTTCTCTAAGGGGAATAAAACATTCTAATTGCTGATCTGATACAGTTATATTGTTAACTACAGGGCCATTTACATTGACATTAAATTAGTAGTTTGAATTTTTTTGTTTGATATTCTCAATTTTGTCATTAAAAAAATTCATGAAGTCGTTGCTACTACATACTACAGGTGTGCATGTGTCTATAGTGGACTTATTCCTGGTTAATTTTGCTACAGTATTAAATAGGAATCTAGGATTATTTTTCTTATCTTCTATTAGGGAGGAGAGATAAGTTGATCTAGCAGCACTAAGAGCTTTTCTATACATCAGGAAGCTCTCCTTCCACACTAATTTGAATGCTACCAATTTTGTTTGATGCCATTTATGTTCCAATTTTCAAGTGGTCTGTTTTAAAGTGCAACCGTCATCATTATACCAGGGTGCTAATTTTTTTGTCTCTGACCATTTTCCATTTAAGAGGAGCTACATTATCTAAAGTATGGCGGAACGTTGACTCTAAGCATTCAGTTGCCTGATCAAGTTCTGCAGGGGCTGACAGTGACCCAATCAAAGTTGATAACTCTGGGAGATCATTTATAAAGTTCTATGCAGTAGTTGAGGTGAATGTACATTTAATACAGTAGCATGGTGAGGTGCATATATTATTAGTAAGTAAGTAAGTTTAATTTGTATAGCAAATTTAAACACAGCATACACTGACCAAAGTGCTGTACAGAGTCAGTATTAAAAGACAAATGATCAAAAAGAAAATAAAAAAAGAAAGAAATAAAATAAAACTATAATAATAACAATAACAATAAGCTGATGATTAGGGAAAGGCCAAGGAGTAGAGATGGGTTTTTAGCCTAGATTTAAAGGCAGAGATGGAGGGAGCAGATCTGATGTCCGGTGGGAGCTGATTCCAGAGACGTGGAGCAACAACAGAAAAAGCTCTGTCACCTCTCTGCTTCAGCCGCGAGCAAGGTACATGAAAAAGCCCTGTGTTAGAGGATCTTAGAGACCTCTGGACTGAGTGGGGCTGTAAAAGGTCATTGATGTAGGCTGGGGCCAGCCCACTGAGTGCTTTAAAAACAAATAATAAAACTTTAAATTGTATTCTGAAAAAGACTGGGAGCCAGTGCAAGGAGGCCAGAATGGGAGTGATGTGCTCACGTCTCCTGGTGCCAGTTAAAAGACATGCAGCTGCGTTTTGGACCAGCTATAAACGTCTAAGTGAGGTTTGAGGGAGGCCAAGATAAAGGGAATTGCAGTAATCCAATCGTGATGTGATAAAAGCATGGATGACTATTTCAAGATCGTTATGAGATAGGAAGGATTTGAGGCGGGAAATCACTCTGAGTTGGTAAAAACTATTTTTGACCACAGTGCTAATCTGTTTGTCAAAACAGAGATCGGAGTCAAGGAAGACACCCAGGTTTCTGGCAGAGGGTGTGACATGAGGAGTGAGGTGACCTAAATCGTTCACTGTAGTGCATCTTGCCTTGGAGGGACCAAAAATAATGACTTCAGTCTTGTCACCATTTAGCTGGAGGAAGTTGTTAGCCATCCAATTTCTGATGTCTTCAAGACAGACAAGGAGAGATTGGATGGAGTCCCTAGATTTTAAGGGCAAATACAATTGAGTGTCATCTGCATAAAGGTGAAAGGAAATGTTGTGCTTTCTAATGATGTCACCAAGTGGGAGCATGTAGAGACTGAAAAGCATGGGACCCAAGATGGACCCCTGGGGGACCCCATAGGAGACAGAGGCAGTTGATGAGGAGAAATGGCCAATGGAAACAGAGAAGGTCCTATGTTTAAGGTAGGACCTGAACCAGAGAAGAGCAGTGTCCCTGATGCCCACCTGCTGGTCTAGACGGCTGAGGAGGATGTTGTGGTCAACAGTGTCAAACGCAGCGCTAAGGTCGAGTAAAACCAAAATGGCATTATCACCAGAATCTAAAGTGAGGAGCAGATCATTAGTTACTTTAAGCAGGGCTGTTTCAGTGCTGTGAAGGGATCTGAATCCTGACTGAAAAGGTTCAAGTATGTTACGGGTGGTCAGAAAAGGAATCAACTGTGACAGTATAGCTTTTTCTAGAACTTTTGAAAAAAAAGGGAGCTTGGAGATGGGGCGATAATTTTGCAAACATTGGGCATCAAGGTTGGGTTTTTTAAGCAGGGGTTGGACGACTGCATGCTTAAAAAAGGTAGGGACAGTACCAGATGTGAGACATGAATTTAGAATTATTTGAATCGATGGCCCAACAGCATCAAAAACATCCTTTATGATACAGGAAGGAATGGCATCATAGGGGGATCCAGTGGGTTTCATATGTAAAACTAGTTCCCGCAATTCACTGAGAGAGATGGGCTGAAATTGATTAAAAGTAGAAATAGCTAGTGCACGAGAGTGAACAGGTAGAGCAGTTGATAAGGAGGGCGTAAACACTGATATGATGTTCTCTATTTTATCAGTGAAAAACTTGAGGAATTTTTCACAGGTCTCAGTGGATACGTCAGCAACTGGAGAGTTAGGAGGGTTAAGAAAAGAGTTAATAGTGTTAAACAGAATATTGGATCTGTTGGAGTGTGTACTAATTAAGTCAGAGAGGTGCTTAGTTCTGGCTTTTTTAGCTGCTGTCTGGAAGGAAGCTAAAGTCGATTGGAAAATTTCAAAGGAAACAGTGAGATGGTCCTTTTTCCATTTCCTTTCAGCTTTACGGCAGGCTTGCCTGAGCGAGCGGGTGGCCTCGTCCAACCAATATTGAGACTTTAGCTTGGGGCGGGTGAACGTGAGAGGAGCTACAGAGTTAAGTATGGAAAAGCAAGAAGATTGAAAAAGACTGACTAATTCGTCTGGCCCAGAAGAGGATGATGCCGCTGTTGCAATGGTAGCTGCAACAGAGTTACTAATGAAACTGTCTGAGAATTGGGATGCAGTTTGAGTGTTAATGTGGCGAGAGTGATGACCTTGAATTTTGGCAGTTTGCAGAGCATTTGATAAACTAACATTAAACATAATAGGTTTATGATCAGAGAAAATGGCATCCTCAATCACAATGTTATCCACAGAAAAACCATAGGATAGAACAAGGTCGAGTGTATGTCCCAAGATATGAGTAGCTTTGTTTATATGTTGAGTAAGACCAAAGGCATCTATTACACCACAGAATTCGTTAACCATGGGTCTGTCAGGACAACAGACATGGATATTAAAGTCGCCAAGTATAAGAAGGTGATTGTACGATGACAGGAGGTGAGAGAGAAGGTCGGAGAATTCTGTTATAAAGTCTTTGTTGTGCTTAGGAGGCCTGTAGATGAGTACACATACCAGCGGTGACATAGCACATTCTACAATTACGCATTGCAGTTCAAATGTGACAAAACTCCCCACAGAGAGTGTCCGTAAATTATGACTGTTTTTAAAAATGAGAGCTACCCCGCCTCCTCTTCCAGCGCACCTGGGTGTGCTAATGAACGAGCACTAAGGCGGGCAGAGTTCACTAAAGACAGAAGACTGGCCAACTCCAGCGCTAATCCATGTCTCGGTTAAAAACAGGAAATCCAGGTTGTAATGGGAGAAAAAGTCATTTAGAAGAAAAGTTTTGTTAGACACAGACCTGCTGTTGACCAGGGCGACTTTTGCAGTGGAGTGGACCGTAGCCTGAGGGCGGATGTTCAAGGAATTCACCCCACCGCTACATATCCGCAGTCTCGGGTGAGCAGAGCAGACAGGTGTTTGAGGTTGGTCCTCCAGAGTGATGGGAACATGGCAGGAGTACCAGCGGTCCCACAAACGACGGGCCAGGAAGAGATCTGTCCGGCCTAGATGGACTGCAGAGAGCTGACGAGGCCCAGGCTGGGCGAGAGAAACACTTGCGATTTTCCTCATTGCCACTCGGACGCCTCCACGCTTGCCTCGGCGCCTGTGGCGCTTCTTCCGTAGAGAGCTACAACAAGGTAGGTGAAGGACACAATCCAGGATGGGGTAGACAAACGGAGGATGACATTCGATGTATGGAATAAGAGACCCATCGGTGGTCACCAGTGCGCTTCTCAGATGTAGCAGAGTCTGACGATCATAAATCCAGGTAGGGCCAGCAGAGCAGTGGCAGCATAGCATGAGTAGCAGCATAAACAGACATAGCGCAAATCGGACAGGTAGCAGCTCACGGAGCTGACGGCAAGCCGACAGACACACTGGCGCCATCTTGCTTCCATGTGACTTGACATTGTTACATTATTGTTGACATTATTACTCAGACAGATTTTGAATGAGATGAGATAATGATCTGAGATAACTTCAGACTGTGGAAGTCTCATCTCATCTCATTATCTCTAGCCGCTTTATCCTTCTACAGGGTCGCAGGCAAGCTGGAGCCCATCCCAGCTGACCACGGGCGAAAGGCGGGGTACACCCTGGACAAGTCGCCAGGTCATCACAGGGCTGACACACAGACACAGACAACCATTCACACTCACATTCACACCTACGGTCAATTTAGAGTCACCAGTTAACCTAACCTGCATGTCTTTGGACTGTGGGGGAAACCGGAGCACCCGGAGGAAACCCACGCGGACACGGGGAGAACATGCAAACTCCGCACAGAAAGGCCCTCGCCGGCCCCGGGGCTCGAACCCAGGACCTTCTTGCTGTGAGGCGACAGCGCTAACCACTACACCACCGTGCCGCCCCGACTGTGGAAGTATGACTACATTTTCTACGTTTAACCCGAATGTTAGTATTAGATCGAGGGTGTGACCACCATTATGGGTCGGTCCTATGACATTCTGATTAATCCCTACTGAATCTAAAATGGACACAAACGCTGTTTTCAAAGGGTCTTCTGGGTTATCGAAGTGAATATTAAAATCTCAGACAACTAAAGCTTTGTCTAAGGAAATAACCAGATCTGAGATAAAATCTGCAAATTCAGAAAGAAATTCAGAATATGGCCCCAGGGGCCTGTAAATAATAAGTAACGGAATTAACTGGGTAGACTTATTTTTTGAGGCTACATACATTATATTAGTATGAAGAACTTCAAATGTATTAAATTTATAACCAGGTTTTTGTGTTACACCTAGATAATCATTATAAATAACCGCGATGCCTCCTTCTCTGCCAGTTAGATGAGGATGGTGTATATAACTGTATCCAGGAGGACTAGCTTCATTTAATGCTATATATTAATTTGGCTTAATCCATGTTTCTGTTAAATACAGTACATTAAACTCCTGATCATTAATAAGTTCATTAACCATTTGTGCTTTAGATGTAGGAGATCTAATATTTAATAGCCCCACCTTTAGATCAAAGGTGCTGGCAGCAGCTGTACAGTCAGTATGATCTAATTTTTTATTGATTAGGTTACTGGAACAAACTCTCTGAATATTTCTACTTTTTTGTTGAGCTCAGGGAACAGACACAGTCTCGATGTAGTGGACCCTGAGTGACGACTCTGTGCAGCTAGCAGACAGTCGGTTTAGCCTGTTTGTCTGCTCCCTGGTCTTGGCTCTGGATTGTCAGAAATTAACTAGACCTGTTCTGAGATTATGACCTATTGCTGCAGGAAATGAGAGCAGCACCTTCCCGAGTGGGATGGATACCATCCCACCCTAACAAGCCAGCAGTGCCCTCGAAATTAGCCCAATTATCTATAAAGCCCACACTGTTTTCAGAGCACCACCTGGACAACCAGCAGTTCAGCGACCATAACCTGCTGTAAGCTACATCGCCATGCCGCATTGGGATGGGGCCAGAGCATACTATAGCATCGGACATCACCTTTGCTAATTTAAACACCTCTACAAAGTTACTCTTAGTAACCTCAGACTGATGGTGTATATCATTAGCTCCTGCATGGATCTTTGAGAACCTGTGCTTGCCTAAGAACCTAAGATTACCTGCTATGTCCGGCACCCTGGCTCCCGGTATACACCTGACTAAAGCTGCTGGTGCCCCTAAAGGCTGAGCTAATTTCACATGCCATATGATAGAGTCCCCTATAACCAGAGCTCTTTCAGGTTTCTCAGTGGGTGCATCAGTAAGGAGAGCAAACCTGTTCGACACGTGACGCGGAGAGGAGTGGTGCTCCCATGGGCGAGCCTCAGTGGTAGCTTTGGCTCTACAATTATGCCGCCGAGCGGCCACCCATTCGCCCCACTGTAAGGGCTCTAATGCCGGAGTTGGGGGATTGCTAACTCCACCTAGGGTATCCAGACTTTCCCCTACAGAAACTACACTGTTCTCATTCTCACTGGCCTTCTCTAAAGCCTGGATACGCACTTCTAACATCTATAATCTTCTCCATCAGAGAGCTAACTAATCTGCACTTATCACAAGTAAAGCTATCGCTAGCAACAGAGGAAGGATGACTAAACATCCTGCACTCAGCACACTGAACAGGCTGAAGGTGTGCCATGATGAAAGGTTTCACGTACCTTAATCAAAGATCTGTTGATATTAAAGCAGATCCGATATGGATGGCCTCCGCTTGTGGTCTTTATGCCACAAGGAGAAAAAAAAAGCTTCCGGTCTTGACGTTCTTCCAAAAAAAAGAGAGAGAAAACAAATGGAAAAAGGAATGCAAAAGTGGAAAGTACAAAAAGGAAAGCGAAAGTACAATAAAAATGAAGAGGATACTGGAAAATTATTTGTAGAAAAAATAAAAAAGATTTGTAATTAATGCCAACACTTGCGGAAAAAAGACTCATCGCAAACAACTCGGGAACCAGAAATGTCAATTGCCTGTTGACATTTATTGGTAAACTGCAAAACTAGAAATTAATGCAAACAACAATGAATGATTAACAAAATGTGATCTACAAAAAAATTTAGAAAGTGGGTAGAAAGTGGAACAAAAAGATTTTCTGACACAGGTTAAACATTATCAGTTCATTTGTGTACAAACATGATAATTACTTCCTCGTTTACATAAGCACCAACATCGATATATTTATATAAAATATATTTTGTACTAGGGCGGCACGGTGGTGTAGTGGTTAGCGCTGTCGCCTCACAGCAAGAAGGTCCTGCGTTCGAGCCCCGGGGCCGGCGAGGGCCTTTCTGTGTGGAGTTTGCATGTTCTCCGTGCGGGTTTCCTCCGGGTGCTCCGGTTTCCCCCACAGTCCAAAGACATGCAGGTTAGGTTAACTGGTGACTCTAAATTGACCGTAGGTGTGAATGTGAGTGTGAATGGTTGTCTGTGTCTATGTGTCAGCCCTGTGATGACCTGGCGACTTGTCCAGGGTGTACCCCGCCTTTCGCCCGTAGTCAGCTGGGATAGGCTCCAGCTTGCCTGCGACCCTGTAGAAGGATAAAGCGGCTAGAGATAATGAGATGAGATATTTTGTACTAAATATAAGTCCATGTAGTGGCACGGTGGTGTAGTGGTTATCACTGTTGCCTCACACCAAGAAGGTCCTGGGTTCGCGGCCGGCGAGGGCCTTTCTGTGTGGAGTTTGCATGTTCTCCCCATGTCTGCGTGGGTTTCCTCCAGGTGCTTTGGTTTCCCCCAAAGACATGCAGGTTAGGTTAATTGGTGGCTTTATATTGACCATAGGTGTGAGTGTGAATGGTTGTTTGTCCCTATGTCAGCCCTGCGATAACCTGGTGACTTGTCCAGGGTGTACCCTGCCTCTCGCCCATAGTCAGCTGGGATAGGCTCCAGCTTGCCTGCGACCCTGTAGAACAGGATAAGCGGCTACAGACAATGGATGGATGAATGGATAAGTCCATGTAAAACTAATTTTAAATAAAAACTATGTTTTCTTAACTTAATACCACATACCAATTTAAAAAAAATCATCTGGATGTCAATAACTGTGGAACGGTGTCACGTGATCTGATACGCTGAGTAATCAGGAATCAACTCATTTTTTCCCAGTGGAAGTTTGAGTAATTCTTCATGCACAATTTACGTATTGAAAATCTTTTTACTTTTGCAATGGCCAAAAGATCGTTAAGGTGTCAATAATTGTAGCCGCTGCTCTAGTACAAGTAATAATTGAACACAAACTAAGAACTTAGGAAGAACTGACGTGAACCATGAATACAATAACCAGATAGCAAAGCTAATCCATTGCCTTGCAAAGAGCAAGTGATAAAGGAGTCATTATAGTCCTCAGCCTGATCAGCAACAAACTGTACAGTAGGTGCTCATATTTGCCGAGTTAATTTCCAGCATGAGTGTAGGTTCGCTCTGGGAATTGGAGTTTTTAGTTTGCAGTGCCAGGAAACTGAGTTGGGTCAAAACCGGAAGCATCCCACTGTTGCAGTACCACGCTGCATTAATGAGGCATGCAGAAAGGGTTCATAACAATCATTATGTATTTACAATTAGAATTGTTCATGTAAATCACTTGCATAGACTAGTTTTAACTTACCTGCAAGTCCTTCTCGTGGCATAACTTCTCCAACACAAGTGTCTGCTCTTTCCAGTTGTCAGCAGTGCTGTGCAGCTGTTCATTCTCCTCATGCAATGTGGTTAAACATTGCTCAAGTTCCTGCTTGCGCTCAGACAGCATCCTTATCTGAGTAAGATAAATGGACAGAGCACTGGGTCAGATACCATGCCACAGATAACCAAACAACTGCACTTGACCTTTTAAAACAATTTGTTCATCTGAAGCTCCTATAAACCAAACAGCAAATACTGCATAACTACATGGCAAGGACTAAGGTCAGTGAGTGACACTGCCATAGGAATGCACCTATGACCTAATTTCTGAGTCACTCTACAAAACCAGTGTCCACAACGTTTGAGGACACGCATAAGGCATCAAAAATGTGCCAAATTGTGTTTCCAAAGTGTAAAATTATGAATTAAAGCATTCTTGTTAACATGATATATGAGAAAATGCTGTTTTGAAAGATTAAAATACAAATTTAAATAATTTTTCATTAGTCCATGGCCATTTTCACATGTCCGTATTGACCAACATGAGACTAGCATCTAAAACATCACCAAATAAATGTTACATTTTTATCAAACCTTTATTATTTTTAGAATTGCATGTGTTCTTGTTTACATAAGATATTTCTGTTCAAATGAAAAAAAAATTGAAAAAATTTAAAAGATTTGTGCGCGTCCCTCATTTTGACTTACCAACCCATCACACTAACTTGTTTTGTCTATAAGTAATGTACAGTTGCTTTAAATTACATCACAAAGAGGAAGTGCCATCATTTGAGCCATTGGAGCAACAAGCAGCAAAAGCAGGCAAGTTCTGACATTCTTTTTCATTTTTAATTTGCTGCTTTTTTTTTATGTTTGACCAGACCTCTGACACAAAATAGATAGGAAAAAATGTTTTTTATTTTAATTTTTACATTATTAATGCAAAAAAATGTATATAAAATTGAATGCATGTGTATGAAGTCATGAACTTGACCTCATGGAGCTCTGTGGCCATTTTAGGATAAAATGTACCACCCTGTCACATACTTTATTGTGATGGGATGATAAGGGATGTGATGGGGTGGCTCTGCTTCCCATTTTGAATGTAATAAAAATTGAATGAGGTGGCACGGTGGTGTAGTGGTTAGCACTGTCGCCTCACAGCAAGAAGGTCTGGGTTCGAGACCCGTGGCCGGCGAGGGCCTTTCTGTGCGGAGTTTGCATGTTCTCCCCGTGTCCGCGTGGGTTTCCTCCGGGTGCTCTGGTTTCCCCCACAGTCCAAAGAGATGCAGGTTAGGTTAACTGGTGACTCTAAATTGACCGTAGGTGTGAATGTGAGTGTGAATGGTTGTCTGTGTCTATGTGTCAGCCCTGTGATGACCTGGCGACTTGTCCAGGGTGTACCCCGCCTTTCGCCCATAGTCAGCTGGGATAGGCTCCAGCTTGCCTGCGACCCTGTAGAACAGGATAAAGCGGCTAGAGATAATGAGATGAGATGAAAAATTGAATTAATTGGAGCTTATACCTATCAGTGCTGTTGTTAAGTCACTAAACCTCGAGTCTGAGTCCAGTCTTGAGTCCCTAGTGTTCAAGTCTGAGTCAAGTCCAAGTCATTAAAGAAAATTTTGATTCAAGTCTGAATCGAGTCCACTATTAATCCGAGTCGAGTCCAATTCAAGTCTGAGAACAAGACTCCAACCGCACCAAAGGTGGCCATTGCTGCCTTTATGTGAAACCATCTCTGCTACTGTGTTAGACTAATGTTATTGCTTGACTGCCCCATTTTAGTTAATAGGCTACAGATAAAAAGCTTGTTCATTACTCAGCAAGCCCTCCTATCAATAGGGCAAATAACATGAGAGAGGGTCAGAGGGTGTGGGACCAGGAGTAGGATGGTTGTCCTAGTCTGGTCACCAGGTTTGGATCATTTTTAGTCTGGCCTCTACCCTTGGACCAATCCAGCTTGGGTGGCCCTACTGGGAAATTAGTCTCCCGCCGGCATAGCTCTCAGGGAAGTTTTACATCTCTGACATGTCTCTTTTCCAGCTTTTTGATGTCCGTTGGCATGTTTTTCTCTTGTAAATATGCCTGAAGAATATATAATGAAGGTTTGGTAGCCCTTCGGGTGTTCAGCGTGTCTTCAGTTTCAGTTTTTAGTTTATTTATTTTTGAATGAATGAATGAATGAATTTATTTATTTCGAACATGTATAAAAATGTATGTAACTATTTGTACATACAAAAGAAAGAAAATGAAAAAAGTGACAAAAAAAAGAATAAATAAAATAACATAAAGAGCTAATACATTACAATACACCGCACATTGTTCGAAAAAGGAGTGGGAAGAAGTACAATACTTTTTTTAATTTCCCACCCCTTTTTAACTACCCCGAAATCCAAACTACATTAATACACCTATAAAAATATATACCATATATACACTTCATGATTATCCATATAAATTTATAATTACAAAAATATATACTACATACCATATCCATATCCATATATACACATATACATACATATACACACACACACACATATATATATATATATATATATATATATATATATATATATATACACATATACATACACATACATACATACAAACACATACACTTCATAAATATCTATATAAATATATAATTACAAAAAAAATATCTACTACATACTTATCCCAGTAAATATGAAGATATCTATCCCCATAAATAAATATATACCATATACTAAGCTAGTTCTAATATAACAATCAACCCTATTCTATTTATCCCTCATCATCCTCCATTAACATACTTCCTCTGTAATATACTTGTTTAAAAATATTTTTTTGTACCTTTTTTTAAACAGATTTACATTTGCACTTTGTTTTGTTTCTGTCTCCAGTCTGTTCCATAAAGTCACCCCACAGCTCGATACGCACATGCTTTTCATATTTGTTCGAACCTTTGGTTTTTTAAAATTTAGGTCTCCCCTTAGATTATATCCCCCCTCTCTCTCACTAAACATTCCTTGTATATTTTTCGGCAATAGATTATTTCTTGCTTTGTACATTATTTGTGCTGTTCTGAATTTGACCAGATCCATAAATTTCAACGTGTGATTTTATGAATAGTGGGTTTGTGTGATCTCTGTATCCTGTTTTGTTTATTGTCCTTATTGCTCTTTTCTGTATTGTACATATCGGCTGCAGAGTGGTTTTGTAGGTGTTTCCCCAGACTTCGACACAATAAGTCAGATATGGCAAAAATAATGAGTAATATAGAGTATGCAAAGATATATTTTGTTTTCCACAGAATTGCCAAGCACTTTGCCAGTTTTGCTCATACGTATCCTACATGAGGTTTCTAGCAGACTTTAGGATCCAAAATCACACCAAGAAATTTAATTTCCTGTACCATTTCTATCTTAGTATTGTCTATTATCAATTCTACATTACAACCTATTTTATGTCTCCCAAACAACATAATCTTTGTTTTGCTTAGATTTAATGATAATTTATTTTTGTCAAACCATAGTTTTAGTTTATTTATTTCAGTTGTGATTATCTCTAAAGTCTGCTGCAAATTCTCACCGGAACAAAAAATATTGGTGTCATCTGCAAACAAAACAAATTTCATTTCTTGCGAAATTGTACATATGTCATTGATGTATATTATGAATAATTTCGGACCTAATATTGACCCCTGTGGTACCCCGCATTTAATATTCATGAAATCAGATTTATGGTCACCTATCTGCACAAACTGTTGCCTGTTTCTTAAATAGCTTGACAGCCAACTCCACCCAATTCCCCATAACACCACACTTTTCTAGTTTACTTAATAATATACTATGATCAATAGTATCGAATGCTTTTTTTAGGTCCACAAATACTCCAATTGCTATTTTTTTATTGTCTATACATTTTGTGATTTCCTCTATTAGTTCCATTAGTGCCATCGATGTTGATCTGTCCGTTCTGAATCCATATTGACTGTCTGTAAGGAGGTTGTGTTTTTCAATGAATTTGTCCAATCTATCTGAAAAAAGTTTTTCGAGTATTTTGGAAAATTGGGGGAGTAAAGAAACAGGCCTGTAGTTTGTGAAATGGTGTCTATCTCCAGTTTTAAACAATGGTATCACTTTTGCAATTTTCATTTTGTCTGGAAATGTACCTGATTGAAAAGATAAATTGCAGATGTGGGTGAGTGGTTTCACAATTCCCTCAATAACTGTCTTTACTGTTAACATGTCTATATCATTCCAGTCTGCAGAAGTTTTGTTTTTACATTTTCTTACAATTTGGATAATTTCTTCCTCATCAGTTGCAGTTAGAAAAATTGTACTTGGATTTCTGTCCCCCATATCTTCTATGTTCCCACATTGTGCTGTCTCAGGTTCCTTTATTTTTGCCGCTAAATCTGGTCCCACATTTACAAAGAATTGATTAAAACCATTCACCACATCCTCCATATTATTTATGGTCTTATCATTTTCAGTGTAGTACTCCAGGTAATTTGTAGTTTTGGATCCATTTCTCACAATACCATTTAATACAGTCCATATACCTTTAATATTGTTTTTATTTTTCTCCACTAATTTATTATAATAGTCTTTCTTACATATCCTCATAATATTAGTTAATTTATTTTTATATTTTTCCTCTGCCTCTATAGTTCGATGCTTTAAGAATTGTCTGTATAATATATTTTTCTTTTTGCAGGCATTTTGTAGCCCCTTGGTGACCCACGGACTATTTGTATATTTATGTATATTACTGTATTTCTTTATAGGACAATTTTTATTATATAGTTCATTGAATATTATTAAAAATTCCTCATATGCTTTATCAACATCTTTTTCTTTATAAACTACATTCCAGTCCTGTATTATTAAGTCATTTTTTAGTGCAATCATAGTTTCTTCAGTTTTCACTCTTATATATTTATAATTTTTAGTATCTTTTTTCTTGCTATAATTACAGTAATATACATTAAAAATAGGTAGGTGGTCACTGATGTCTGTTAATAGTAGACCGCTCTCTATATTATTTTCCAGGATATTAGTAAATATATTATCTATTAAAGTGGTGCTGTGAGAAGTGATCCTGCTTGGTCTGGTAATAGTTGGGTACAGTCCCATACTGAACATTGAATTAATGAACTCTTCTGTCATTTTGTGTTTCTTATGATTTAAGAGGTCGATGTTAAAATCACCACAGATGTACATGACCTTCTGAGTTGATTTTATAAACATACTTTCCATCCAATCTATAAAAACTTCTATGCTTGATCCAGGACATCTGTATATACAGCTCACCATTATATTTTTCATTTTTTCACAGCATATTTCTATTGTAATACACTCCATCCAATCATCAACAGCTACCGTCATTTTATTATTAATTTTATATTCCAAACTATTATCAACATATATTGCCACTCCCCCTCCTCTTTTGTTCTTTCTATTGATATAATTTAATTCATACCCGTTCAGCTCAAAATCTACTCCCATCTCATCGTTGATCCAAGTTTCTGATATGGCTATTATATTGAATGGAGTATTGAACTGACTGAGATATTCCTTCATTTTATGGAAATTGGCATACATACTTCTGATATTGAAATGAATAATTGATATCTTATTTCCGTCTCTGATCTTTGCATTGTATTGATATTCAGTGTAATACCGGCAGCTGATATTGATGTTGCTGAAAAGATTATTTTCCGGATCAATATTATTTTCCATATCTTGTATTTTGTGCTCAGTATAAAGGAAAGTGTCCAGTTCTTGTGTCCAGTGTCCAGTCCTTGTGTCATGATTGTAAATTGCTTTATTTGGCTACCTCAGAATTTGTCTAGTTCCCCAATATCTCGGATGACCAAGATCTTGGCCTCTTCTGGAGATCCCTTCAGCTTGATGAAAATCTTGCAGTTTTGTGTCCAAGTGTTTTGGATTTTCCCCTGTTTCCTTAGTAGTCTCGCCTTTTTTGCAATGTCTGCATTTTTTTTTTGTTAAGTGCTCATTTAAAAAAACATCTGAGCCTTTCAGTTTCTTCCCTTGTTTTAACAATTGCATCTTATGCTTTCTGTTGGCAAATCTCATTATTACAGCTGGTTTGCCTGTGTTGCTTCTCCGTGGGAGAGGGTGACATGCTTCAATGTTATTGCTTTTTACCTCAATCCCCTTGGAGTGCAGGAATGCTAACACCTGTTTCTCCACAGAGTTAGCATCCTCCTCGTTCAGTTCCTCTCCATCTCTTCTCGCCACTGCTCCAGCATATGAGCGGGGTTGAATTTGCAGTCCGGTCACAATGATGTCATTCATCCGGGTGTACTGCTCCAGCTCCTCCACTCGGTTCTCGAGAATGGCGATCCTCTTTGCCTTCTCTGAATTCTGCAGCCTCAGAGCTTTGACCTCTTCTACCAGGTCCAGGATGGTCTTCTGCTGCATCCTGACAGCAGAGATTTCTTCCCCCAGAAAGTCGAGGGATTTTTTAATATCATCTATCTCCTCGACCGTAGGAGCTTTCTTCGGGGGCATTGCGTTTGTTGTTATTACGCGGCCCGTTCCCGCGCTACCTCTCGGCCTGCTCCCGCGCAGCTTCGCTCCTGCGCAACCTCTCGGTCCGCTCTCGCGCAGCTTCGCTCCCGCGCAACCTCTCAGCCCGCTCTCGCGCAGCTTCGCTCCCACGCAACCTCTCGGTCCGCTCTCGCGCAGCTTCGCTCCCGCGCAACCTCTCATGCTTAATTATAGCATAGCTAATTCTAGCAGTAGCACTGGATTAGCCTTGTCTTCTCTCCTTCCTGGCAGACACAGAAATTATTCTGTGCATGTGCAACAGAAAAGTTTTATCACTGGATATTCACATGAGCTCTGATGTGTGACGTCGTGTTGTCTTGATGATATGCAATATTGTAATAATATTGCACACTCATTTTCCATTGGGGTGAGTGGCATAATACATGTAGGATAAGCGATATGATAACAATATTGCATGCTATCAATAAACCCACTAAAAGGGAATAGGATATTTGTTTTTATTCCATGGAAAAAGTGGCCCATGTGTATAATAATTACTGTAAATAATATTGGCTGGGTTTGAGTGATCTATCAGATATATTCCATTCAGCTAGCATGATATTGAACGAGTTGAAGATGAATTCAATATCATGCTAGGTGAATGGAATATATCTGATAGACCACAAAAAGAAGCCAGCCAATATATATATATATATATATATATATATATATATATATATATATATATATATATATATACGCACACACTCTCTTCATATCAGCATTCTCGAAGGCCAACACAAGCTTACCTGTGACTTGGTGCTGTTAGTACAGCAGTCCAATTACCTTCTAGCCAGTGTAGCATTCAGCAGTAGTGTTAGTGAAGGCCAACGCAAGCTTACCCATGACTCGGTGCTCTTAGCGTGGCAGTCCAGTTACCATGTAGCATTCAGCAGTAGCATTAGCAAAGGCCAATGCAAGCTTACCCATGACTCGGTGTGTCAGGATTTGGGACTTTTCTCACGTTGCTGTACCTCTCTTCCACCACTAGATGGACTCATTTAGCCCTTTTGTGTTTATTTTGCTATTGCTTACACCTGTGTCTTGTTAGCATGAAGGTATATATTGTGTGCCTAGCCTGGGGCTCTTTGCTGAGTTCTACAGTCTGCTGTGCTCCTGAGAATGTAAGCCTTGAGTTTGTGGCCTTTTGTCTGCTCTCAGTTTTTTTTGGTGACTCTTCTGTCATTTTTTGGATCTTCTGTGTTTTTGCCTTGGACTTATTTTTGCCCTGATTTTTGCTTTTTGGACTGTTTTATGTGCTGCCTGTTTGGATGACCTTTTGTCCACTTTCTGTTACTGAGACCTTGTATGGAACCTGTTTGGTGCAAAACTTGCATCATTTGAAATTTGCTAGATCTAAAGTAAAGTTCTGCAGCTACTTTCTTGTGATTGTGTTTTCTCTGCACTTGGGGATAGTTCATCCATTGTGGTTGCTCAGGGGATCTTACATTGTCTCTCAATCCAGCAACCTGGGATCAAATCCCTGTCTTCCTGACAGAAGAACTCAGCTGTCATGGACCCAGCAGAGAGCCCTCCTGAGCTCTTGAGCACAGTTGCTCATCTTGTATCTGTTGTAAACAGCCAGGAGGAAGCTATGCGGTGTTACAAGCATGTTTTGAGTGCTCAGCGGGTGGGGATGAATCAACATGGGGCTATGTTAAGGGAAATTCTCCAGCAAATTCAAGCCCTGACTACAACTAATCAAGCCCCTGTTCCTCTCCAACCTCAAGCCCTACCTGGGGGTGCATCAGAGCCTTGTCTACCTAACCCAGAGTCAGTGGAGACCCAGAGGAGCGCTGTGGGTTTCTGACACCGTGCCATTTGACATTCTCTCTACAATCCAACACCATCCCCACTGAGTCTTCTTGAGTTGTCTATGTCATCACCCTTCTGACTGGCAGTGCTCTGGCCTGGGCAACAGCTTTGTATGACCGGCAAGATTCCATCTGTTCTTCCTTTGACCACTTCTCTGAGGGGATGTGGAAGGTCTTCAATCCATCAGCCAGTGGCCAGGATGCTGCTAACCAGCTGTGCCAGCTGCGCCAGGGGAGTCAGTGGGCTGCAGACTACACCATTCACTTCTGGACCCTCACAGCTGAGAGTCGCTGGGGACAAGAGGCCCTTCTGGCCACCATGGACTATCTGACTGGATTAAAGATGAGTTAGTTTCTTGGGAATAGATACAGGGTTTGGAGACTTTGATAGTCTGGGTCATTCATCTGAACAATCATCTTCAGGAGAGGTCCCTAGCTAAGGGCTTCAAAAGGACCAGTCCTCAGGTTCCCCTAGGTCCAGCTGCCTTTGCAGTGGAGAATGGCCCTGACCCAATGCAAGTGGGGGGCACATGGCTTTCCCAGACTGTGATGGGGTGACCTCCTCTCCTGATCTACCTGTTGTTGGTCTCTTCCTTACAATTTCCATTCCCTGGGGTGGTCAGGAGCACTCTCTTAGACCTTTTGTAGATTCAGGGTCAGCAGGTTATTTTATGGACTTTTCTCTTGCTGAGCGTCTGTCAGTTCCTACCACTAGCCTGGATTCTCCCCTTTCTGTAACAGCCTTGGTCGTCCCCTGGGTGATGATTGTGTTCATTGGAGAACTGTTGCATTGAGAGTTCTGATTGATAACCATTGTGAAGAGATGTCCTTCCACCTCATCCAGTCCCCATAGTATCTAGTGGTGTTTGGAGTTCCTTTGTTAAAGCTTCATAACCCACACCTAGACTAGTCTACATATTCTGTAATCGAGTGGGGTCCTGCCTGTCACACTTCCTGCCTCTTGCGCAACCTGTCCAGTGCTCTGAACCCTTGCCATCTCCTGAGTTATCCTGAGTTCCCCCTCAGTACCATGACTTTCAGGAAGCGCTCAGCAAGAAGAGAGCTATGGCCCTCACACCCCATAGGCCTTACAACTGTGCCATTGACCTGCTGCCAGGTACCTCTCCTCCCAGAGGCCACATTTTTTTGTCTGCCCCTGAGTGACAGGCTATGGACAGTTACATCAAGGAGGCTCTAGCATCAGGTTTCATCCATCCCTCATCTTCACCTGCTGGGGCTGGCTTCTTCGTAGGGAAGAAAGATGGAGGTCTTCGGCCTTGCATGGACTATCGAGGTCTTAACAAGATCACTATCCAGAACTGATACCTGCTACCCCTGATGTGTCTAGTGTCAGCTAATCCAGCCTCCTGGAGTACCCACCTTCCATGGGAAGAATATGCCCACAACACACTCAGGTACAGCTCTACTGGTATGGCTCCATTTGAATGTCTGTTCAGTTATAAGCCTCCTTTGTTTCCTGAGCAGGAGGAGAATTCTAGTGTCCCTTCAGCCCTGAGTTTTCTGCAGAGGTGTAAGCAGACGTGGAGAAGGGCCCAACAAGCTTTGCTTAGAGCCTCCAAGAGATACCAGGTCCAGGCGAACTGATGGCGCAGACCTGCTCCATCTTTCCATCCTGGGCAGAGGGTTTGGCTGTCTGCAAAGGACCTTCCCCTGAGAATGGAGAACCAGAAGCTGGTGCCTCACTTTGTGGGTCCATTCAAAGTGGAGAGGCGGGTCAATCCAGTCTCCTATGGTCTACAGCTGCCCCAGTCCATGAGGGTCAACCCCACATTCCATGTCTCCCAGTTGCAGCCAGTTATTGCCTCACCGCTGGCCCCCACCCCAAACGCCTCCTCCCCCTCAAGCCATCAACAGACAGACAGCTTTCACCGTCCACAGGCTCCTGGATTCTTGCTGGGTCTGGGATGGGATTCAATACCTGGTAGATTGGGAGGGGTATGGACCGGAGGAACAGACTTGGATTCCGGCCTGGGACATTTTGGACCGTGACCTTATAAAGGGATTTCATTGGGCACACCCGGATTGCCCTGGGAACATCAGGAGACCCTCCGGGGGGGTCCTGTCAGGATTTGGGACTCTTCTCACATTGCTGTACCTCTCTTCCACTACTAGATGGACTCATTTTGCCCTTTTGTGTTTATTTTGCTATTGCTCACACCTATGTCTTGTTAGCATGGAGGTATATGTTGTGTGCCTAGCCTGGTGTACTTTGCTGAGTTCTACAGTCTGCTGTGCTCTTGAGAATGTAAGCCTTGAGTTTGTGACCTTTTACCTGCTTTCATTTCTTTTTTTAGTGACCCTTCTGTGCCATTTTTTTTGGACCTTCTGTGTTTTTGCCTTGGACCTGTTTTTGCATTTTGGACTGTTTTATGTGCTGCCTGTTTGGATGACCTTTTGTCCACTTTCTGTTACTGAGACTTGTATGGAACCTGTTTGATGCAAAACTTGCATAATTTGGAATCTGCCAGATCTAAAGTTCTGCAGCTACTTTCTTGTGATTGTGTCTCTCGGCACTTGGAGACAGTTCGTCCATTGTGGTGGCTCAGGGGATCTTACACCATCTCTCAATCTGGTGACCTGGGTTCAAATCCCCATCTTCCGGACACAGTGCTATTAGCGTGGCAGTCCAGTTACCTTCTCGCAGGTGTAGCATTCAGCAGTAGCATTAGCAAAGGCCAACGCAAGCTGACCTGTGACTTGGTGCTGTTAGCATGGCAGTCCAGTTGCCTTCTAGCAGGTGTAGCATTCAGCAGTAGTGTTAGTGAATGCCAATGTGAGCTTATCTGCGACGCGGTGCTGTTAGCACGGCAGTCCAGTTACCTTCTAACTGGTGTAGTGTTAGTGAAGGCCAATGCTAGCGCAGTCAAGCCGAATAATATTATTATTATTATTCTTTTCCAGGGCGGCACGGTGGTGTAGTGGTTAGCGCTGTCGTCTCACAGCAAGAAGGTCCTGGGTTCGAGCCCCGGGGCCGGCGAGGGCCTTTCTGTGTGGAGTTTGCATGTTCTCCCCGTGTCCGCGTGGGTTTCCTCCGGGTGCTCCGGTTTCCCCCACAGTCCAAAGACATGCAGGTTAGGTTAACTGGTGACTCTAAATTGACCGTAGGTGTGAATGTGAGTGTGAATGGTTGTCTGTGTCTATGTGTCAGCCCTGTGATGACCTGGCGACTTGTCCAGGGTGTACCCCGCCTTTCGCCCGTAGTCAGCTGGGATAGGCTCCAGCTTGCCTGCGACCCTGTAGAAGGATAAAGCGGCTAGAGATAATGTGATGTGTGTGATTTATTATTTTCCCTGTCTAATTTACATGGTTACTTTTAAAATCAGCATCGACAGCTACACACAATGTAGCAATCTGGCAGCCAAAATTCTCTCAATCTTCTGCTTTATCGAAGCTAACCTCGTGGCCATGTTTGTTTACGAACTGTCAGACACTCACTAGCATGGAAGTGTTACATCTCTGATGTGTCTCTTTTCCAGTTTTTTGATGTCCTTTGGTATGTTTTTCTCTTGTAAATATGCGTGAAGAATATATAAAGTTTTGGTAGCCTTTTGGGTGTTCAGCAGGTCTTTAGTTTCAGTTTTCAGTTTATTTATTTAGTGCTTAAACCTAGCACTGGATTAGCCTTGTCTTCTCTCTTTCCCAGCTGAGAAAGAAATAATTCTGTGCGTACACAGCAGAAAGGTTTTGTTATTGGATCTTTGCCTGAGCGCCAATGTGTGACGTCGTGTTACACAATTGTTGTGCAAAATTGTTATATAATATTGCACACTCATTCTCCACTGGGGAGAGTGGCATAATACATGGAGGATAAGCGATTTGATGACAATATTGCATGCCATCAATAAACCCACTAGAAGGGAACAGAATCCATGTTTTTATTCCAGGGAAAAAGTGGCCCATATATATAATATATTATATAGTATATAAATGAGGAACTATTTAATATTTTTCTGACATGTTTCTTCTGAAGTCCAGATCCACTTGTATACTCAGCTCCATGCCTGCCATTGCACGTGACCCTGCTAGGTATGATGTTCAAAATGACCAATTAAAGGAGTGTAAACATCAGCCACTGTACATGCTTCCAAAGGCTCAATGTTCAACTTGACTAGCAAGCAAATGCTGAGAAGTTCCAAGCGTGTAAGGAAGGTCGAGTGAGCGCTCATCACTGCGCCGTGCTTGCAAGACCACATTTGTACACGTGGAGCAGAAATGTATTTTGCTTTTACTTTAATTTTCTTTAATGTTTTATTTTGAAGCTTTTTTTATCAACAAATGTAAAATTATAAACAAGTGCAGCAGAAATGTGCCCTGCTCATTTCCTAACCCCAAATCAGCCATAAAATGGGTGATTTGTCTTCCTGTTACCCCTCCTCTGGGGGGGAGGAGCACTAGCCTAGCCTGACAGTAAACAATACTGGACAATGTGCAATATAATGTGCAATACCTCTTCTGTTGCCCCCCCCCCCCATATCTTATTCTTATTATTTTTTATACTTGTATATGCAACTACCTAATTTAATTTAATTTAATTTATCTAGAAGTTTTTTTCTCTATTTCTATTCTCTGTTTATCCTATAATGATGCTACTGGAATTTTAATTTCCCTGAGGGAACCCACGCAAAGGGATCAATAAAGTTCAATCTAATCTAATCTAAAAGAGTAGCGGAAATGACATAAGTTCTGCGCATGTGTTGTTCAAATCAGGTTTCCTGTCCAAATCGAGTAGTGACACGCCCTCACGAGGTTTGTTTTCTACTTGTGGATACTGTTCTGCGCACATTTGTATCACGTACATGTGCTTGCATGGCTTTTGAGACTAATTTAACCAGACAGAAGCTTGTTGATGGCTACCAAAGCATCTGGTCAAGCCGAAACTTGCTAAGGTACATTCATTCGAATATTATGTATACTTTATATAAACTTCTGACCCTGTATGGACACCAGGAAGAATAGCCTTGTTTATAACAAGTGCTAATGGTGATTCCGAATAAAAATGAAATTAAATGTATGTATAATTTTTATCCTGTGTTAAATTCAGAAAACCTCCCAAAAAATTCTTTTCTTTTCAATTAAAGTTGTCATACAATCAATAATTCTATCACAGAAAAAGAACTGTTCAAAGAAATCAGTGAAAGCCCAATATTGCCATGACATTCATAACATTGATGACATTCATGTTGTTGTATGTAAACACTGTAAAAAAAAATCCCGTTGTTTTTACGGAAAAAAACTGGCAGCTGGAGTCACCAGAAAAAATCCGTAAAATATACAGCAAAACGGTAATTGCTTTTACAGCACAGCATGTACATTTTACAGTTTAAAGTAGCAAATATAACAGAAGTCCAGTGTTTTATATGCTGGATTTAACTGTAAAATGTACAAGCTGTACCGTAAAAGCAATTACCGTTTTGCTGTATATTTTACGGATTTTTTCTGGTGACTCCAGCTGCCAGTTTTTTTCCGTAAGAACAACGGGATTTTTGTATGCTGGTTTCAATGATCTACTAGACAGATATTTTTTTGGGGGGGGCTTTTTTCACCTTTATTGAATAGGACAGTGTAGAGACAGGAAATGAGCTAGAGAGAGACTGGGAAATGACCTTGGGTCAGAATCGAACCCGGGTCCCCAGATTCACGGTATGGCGCCTTAGTCGACTGAGCCACGACAGTGGCCATTTTTGTATTTTTTTTAACAGGGCAATTATGTAATTTTAACTATCACATTCTGTTTTAGTATTACAGTTTGTCTGTGTTTAAACTACAACAATTTGTAAATTCTACAAAAAAATATGATCAATTCAACATATTCTTACTGTTAAATTAACAGTGGTATTTGGTGAGGAGTTTTACAGTATATTGATGTAAATTACACACTGCTTCATTGTTTTTGTATTTACAGTTTTTTTATGTCATGATTTTACATAAATTCCCTGTTAATTCTACAGACATTTTTTACAGTGAACTTCTGACCACAACTGTAACTTCTTTTCTCACATCAATGTCTATTTTTTAAGCTGAGAAGATAGTAAACATAATTTTTTTTTGTCATGATAAATTTTTTGGTATTAGCACTTAGCAAGAAAAATTGAGTGAAAATGATCAGCTTTGCACTTGAATCACAATCCAGATATTTCTACATAGCACAGCTGAAACTGAGTTGAAATCAGGCAGAGATAAACACTGAAACTGAGAGCAGAAAAACAATTCATGAACTATGCATTACACATGAATTGCTAATGAATATATAATGAATCTTGCTAATACATGTAATTTCTGATACATACACGTTTAATGTAGACATAAGCCTTTTAGACATAAATTTCTATTGAAGTATTCATGATGGCTATATATGTGACAGGGCACAACAGTTGCACTGATGTTCTCCTGTGTTGTCAAAGACTATGGGAACATATATGACATGGCACCTGTATCTCTGTGATATTTTAATGAGATGAGTGAGTATTATGAATAACCCATTTGGATAGAGCTCTTTTTCTGCTTTTTTACAATGAAATTGGAACATCAAATGAGTGACAGGGATGAACATGAGAGGATTGTAGTACATGTCCACTTACTTCTATCCACTGCTGCTCCCATGAAAAGAGAATATAAGCAAAATAATTAGAAAAGGATTGGCAGAGAGAAAACTTTTTAAAAACACAATGTACATATTTCCTAGCAACAATTTCCTTTTTAGAATAGTTACTGTAGGCCACTGTGTGCTAAATTCATAATGATTTTATTGCTCTAAATAAGAAAAGATTACATGTTCCACTGTCCTTCACCTGTGCTTGTAGGCTCTCTAGTTGTGTCATGTGTTGGTTTTTGGAGATGTTCTTCTCTCTGAAATCATCCCTCAGTGAATGGACCTGAGTGCACAGCTGTCTCTCCACATCAGCAGCCTGTGGAAGTACACACACACACGTATTACTATTGTTGTATATATGTACAGTTCCCTTCATGATTATTAGCACCCCTAGTAAAAAGGGTTAAACAAAATCTGAAGAAATGAAAAAACAATCCAACCTTTAACTGAAATAAATTTATTCAGAGAAAAACAAATCCCTCATCAAGAAATAATTATTTTCAACAAAAACAGATATGCCACTATTATCCATCCATCCATCCATCCATCCATCCATTATCTGTAGCCGCTTATCCTGTGCAGGGTCGCGGGTAAACTGGAGCCTATGTGCCACTAGTATTATACTTTAATTTACTTTAAGGCAAGGCAAGGCAAGTTTATTTATATAGCACATTTCATACACAGTGGCAGTTCAATGTGCTTTACAGAAGTAAAAGCAAAACAGTAAACAATAGAAAATAAAATTACATAAAATAAATGGGGAAGAAAAATAAGAATTAAACAATAGTAGAAATAAAATAATAAAATGAAGTAAAAATTCAGTTAAAAAACAGCAGAATAAAATAGAATAAAAGTTAAGTAAAGTTTAAAACATGCAGAGACTGTAAAAGTTAAGAAAGTTTAAAACATGTAAAGATGACAATATTAATCAGTTAGCAGAAAGCATCTGAAAACAGCTTGGTCTTTAGTCTAGATTTGAAGCTGCCAACAGCAGGAGCATTTTTGATGTCCTCTGGGAGTTGGTTCCATAGCTGTACTGCATAGTAGCTAAAAGCTGCTTCACCACACTTTGTTTTAACAACAGGTTTTACCAGTAAATTTTGCTGCTGCGATCTGGTAGATCTGATTGGGTTAGGCCACTGCAACATATCAGAGAGGTAATTGGGCCCTGTACCATTTAGAGATTTGTACACCAGCAGCAATGCTTTAAAATCAATTCTGTCGCTTACTGGAAGCCAGTGAAGGGACCTTAGAATTGGAGTAATGTGCTCTGTTCTTTTTGTTCGTGTGAGAACCCTAGCCGCTGCATTTTGAATCACCTGAAGTCGTTTGATGGTCTTTTTTGGGAGGCCTGTGAAGAGGCCATTGCAGTAATCAACCCTACTAGAGATGAAGGCATGTATAAATTTTTCCAGATCATTTTTTGACATAAGTCCTCTTAGTTTGGAAATGTTTTTTAGGTGATAAAATGCCGTTTTAGTGATTGCTTTCATGTGACTGTCAAAATTTAGCTCGCTGTCAATGAAAACACCAATATTTTTAACCATATCTTTTGTTTTAATCCCCTTTGTGTCAAGAATAGTGGTAATCCTGAGTCTTTCATCTTTTTTCCCAAACAGAATTACTTCTGTTTTATCTGTGTTCAGCTGAAGAAAATTTTGTGACATCCAGTTGTTGATTTGGTCGATACACTGGTAGAGACATTAAATAAATAAATAAATAAATAAATTTATTCAAATAAATAAAAAATAAACTTGCCTTTAAAATACTGTCTTTTCCAATCCTTTTACTCACCTGAAATTGAGTGGTCTGCTGCCAAGCTGTTTAACATATCTGGATGTAAATATCAGGAAATGAAAGATGAAATTCTGATCTATTATCTCATTTGTATTTTGATCTCAAACCAAAATGTCAGTGTATACACACACACACACACACACACACACACACACACACACACACAAAGGCCTTGCTGTTCCAATGCTTTTGGAGGGGGCTGTATTTGTTAGACCACAGACATTAGGCACTGACATTGATTTGTAATCAATGATACACCCCACTGGAAATAATATATAGTTCACACAAGGGCACCTCTCAAATTTATCCTGTGGCTGTAGCCTACTTTTAGATATCTTTCTGCCCAATTACTTGTATTTGTTTAGGCTGTATTTGTGACTCAGTAGCTAATGGTGACAGATTTGAAGGGGAATGATGGTCCTCTACAGGAAATGTCACTGCACAGGTCCCACACACTATTATATTTTTATTATATTCCAGAATAATGAAAGAGAAAATAAGGCCAGTGACATACACAGTCTGTGACTCAGATTCCCTGGAAAAATACAATATTTTACATTCACATAATCCCATGCAAGCGCATTGTTATATTTGGCAGTTCAAACATCTCCAGAATGTTCACAGGTTCTTATCAAAGTCCACTGGTCAGTCAGGCTCTTACTATTACTTATTACAATGCTGAGACTAGTAAAGAGGCATTTGCATGAATGAAACAGCAGTTTTTAAGTAAAATGTCACATCATCATGACTATCACCATGGCAACTCTGGCCATCCTCCACAGTTTTCTTTCTTCTATGCCGCCTGAGACAAAAAAGTTATATCCAAATCAACTTTTCAGTTTTTCAGCTACCTCTTGTCATTTGCAATTCTATCAGAGAAAGACAGTGCTTAAACATTACATATTTCTCTCAGAATGTACAGTATAACCGATTAATCTTTAATTTATACACTATCATTGTTTTCAGTGGGCCTATTATTATTAATTCATTTTGATGGTTGTATTACGGTATTTGTTCTAGAGCTGTGTCAAAATTCTTTCATATCCTCTGATCAGGTTTTTGATCCTTCTAGTTACGTAATATCACAGTTCACTGTAGCCCCCAAACCCAGCCTCATTCTACCTAACATTTCTGTTCTAACTGCTAACTGACTTAAGTGCTGTCTGAGTTAATTATTACACCCTATATAGTGGACTTATTGTACCCCACAATGCACCGTGAAAAGTAGTGCACAACCGATGGTCACTAACCAAGCAATATATGGGTGATTCTTGTTCCTGGCAGATATTTTAAAAACCAAAGAACATTTCTACTTCTTTTTTTTTTCACATTTACTACTCATTAAAGGGAACTTGGGAAAAAAAATAATCATGGTTCAACTATGATGTTTTCTATAAAATGGGAGGCATTTTATATGTGTTTTTAGCCATTTTGCCTCTGTCCCTAGGTCAGACTTTGGGTCTTTGACCTTGTTTCACTTTAAAGTTAATAATGAAATAATGTCAAACTCATGCATAAAGTATTCACTACTATTCATTTCAATAAAATATATTATAAAAAAAAATTTAATCTCAATTTGTCATATTTTTCACATGTAGAACACTTGTCCCTTGGGTTTACCGTCATTTCCACCACTCTGTATAAAATACAATCCCAGGTTTATTGCTTTAGATTTGTTTACTCAGTAACCATAGCAACAGACACTCCAAAGGGAACCACATGGATGAGTGAAAGAGTGCTCCCCACAGGGGGTAATAAAAAGAAGATATATGAAGGTAAATATGAGCTAAAATTAGTGGACACTTTTTGTGCGTCATTTCCAAACTGCTCATATCTCATGAGGAAAAAAAAATTGGATTTTTAAAAGTTTATTGGTTGTAATTTGTGATAATCTAATGCTAATTTTAAAACTAATGCTAGTCAGCTCAGCAGCCATGAGATATTGGAGGGAAAGTGAGAAAATGTCATTTCCACAACCGTTATTTCCACTACTGCCTCCATGGTGGTGGAAAAGACAGGTTGGAGTGGAAATGACATGTCTGTGTTATTAAGCTGTAATTTGCCCATAGTATTAAAAACTAAGTTTAGAGACATAATATCTTGTGTCCAGTGTTTCCCACAGAATTTTCGGAGACTATGGGGGGGTAAATCTTCAACTCACTGTAACTGACTATGTTTACATGCACTTCAGTGTACCGAATATGAGGCTTATCCCGGGTTTTGATCATATTCAGGATAAAGTGTTTACATGAATAAATACATGATAAATGTCTCATTTCATTATCTCTAGCCGTTTTATCCTGTTCTACAGGGTCGCAGGCAAGCTGGTCACAGACCCTCCAGGATTTCGCGATGTTGCAACTTCAACGCAAATTTAACCAATCCCCGCAAATTCAGGGCGGTGTTTTAATTATATCCAATCACCGCAACTTTCCCACAAATTTGACCAGTCGTTGGCGTCGTCTTGAGGTGACGTTGACAAACTACTTTCCGCCTTACTTCCGTGTATACGTTCAAGAGAAGCAGCATGTGCGAGTCAGTGTTTATATAGGCTTAAATTCTGTTACTGAAAGTATGTTATGTTTACAGTGAAGGACTGTGCACACTACATTATTTTTTTACTTAATACAATAAATTAATGGATGCCAGCATTTTTGCCAAAATGGTATTTTATTTTCCATTGTTTAGGCAGCTTCAGCATCATACTGTGAGATTCTGTTCAAATTGTTTTTTTTTCTTCTATGAAGCCTGAGCTATTTATTTTATTAGTTTATAATTATTGTTTAATTTAATCTTCAGGAGACTGCCTGCACACAGTACTAGTATTAGTTTTTTTTTTCTTACATGAAAGCTGAGGCATTTATATTATATTTTAAGGTAACTTCATGTTGTGCTGTGAGGTTCTATGCACTTTAACTTTTGAACCAACAGGTGCATTTGGATAAGTAAAGCCTATTTTTCTGCATTTTTGTAGTCCTGGTAATCTTTTATATTGGTAAAGTTTTTTATAGGACCATTTCTCAGTGTCTTTGTTTTTTTAATCAATAGTTTTTCAGTAATAACTTAATATTTAACATATCACTCAATTTTAATCACAAAAAGAGAAAATCACAACAATTTGCTGCAACTTTCACTTCCTCCCGCAATGTAATCGCAACAAAAACCTAAAAAACACCGCAACTTTCATCGCAATTTTTTGGAAAACCCCCGCAACATCAGACATTTTAGCCCGCAACAATCACAAAAAAGGCCCGCGAAATCCTGGGGGGACTGGCTGGAGCCTATCCCAGCTGACTACGGGCGAAAGGCGGGGTAAATGTTTACATGATAAATACTTATGTTCTGGTTACTGATTATAGCATTCGGTTGTCAGAAATCAGGATAAGGTGTTTACATGCTACAGTATCCCAGTCTCTTTCAGAGTACTCCACCTAGCATTTCCTGATTTCTCAGAAACGGGGATAAGGGCTTATTCTGCATACTGAATTTGGGAAAAGGTGTTTACACACTGTAAAAAAAAAAAGTGACCATCTCAACTTAAATTTTCTAGGCAACATGATGCAAGAGAATTTTGTGTTGAGATGGTCAACAACAAAAGGTAAGTTGGTTGAATTCAAATTTAAACACGAAAATCCTTCTTAAGTCAACAAAGATCCTTGTTAAGTCAACAAGGATTTCTGAGTTGAAATTTGAGTTCAACCAACGTACTATTTGTTGTTGACCATCTCAACTCAAAATTCTCTTGCATCATGTTGCCTAGAAAATTCTAGTTTACTCAACCTGTCTCAATTGCTGTTGACCTAACAAGGATTTCTGAGTTTAAATTTGAGTTCAGCCAACGTACTATTTGTTGTTGACCATCTCAACTCAAAATTCTCTTGCATCATGTTGCCTAGAAAATTTGAGTTTACATTTGATTTCAACCAACGTATTTTTGCTGTTACCCAAATTAGGTTACTCTTCTTATAATAACAAATAAATGTTTGCTATAATAACATGTATTTCTACATTTCATATGATGTTTTTTTCAAGTTACCTGTACCTTAAAACATACAATAAATCACTGGCGCAAAAAAGACACTTACAAATAATTGTCAAAGGAAAACACTTTTATTTGTAAGACTGTGTCTCTTGCAAATGAAAAAGAATTCTGCAATGTGCAGGAAAAAAGTGATCCACTTCCAGACAGATTGCTACATGTCAATCTCACATTTCAATTTTAGAATGAAGAACTAAAGACCTTTGTTGAAATTTACCTGAACATTAAAGTCAAGTTGGATTACAGACTATAATTTGAAATTTTGAACACATTTGTTGAATGAGTCTTTCACAAGTGTTCTGGAGTAAACTGACATTTATACCACAATAAAAAAGTGGCTCAGGCTGCATCACAAACAAGTGCTCAGGCTCCATCAGCTACTTGCACTTGACAAAATAAACTAACTGTGACTGCTGTGTCAATTTCAAAATTAAATTTTATGACAAAAAACTAAAAAAAAAAAACCTTAAACCTTTACCTGAGTATTCAAATCAAGTTAACCTTCACAGCTGAGCGTCAGTGTTAATATATGGACTACACACTATGATTTGAAATTTTGCAAACATTTGTTGAATGATTAAGGCCTTTAAAAGTATAAAGTGTTCTGGAATAAACTGAAATTCTACATCACAATAAAAAAAAATGCTCAGGCTGCATCACAGAAACAAGTGCTCAGACTACATCAGCTACTTGCACTTGACAAAATAAACCAACTGTGACTGCTATGTGTCAATCTCACATTTCAATTTTATGACAAAGAACTAAAAACCTTTGTTAACCTTTACCTGAGCTTTAAATCAAGTTAACCTTTACACATGAGTGTCGGTGATTTGCCCCTGCACAGAGGTAAGGAAACCCCATACAGCACGTGTATATATGCGTCATTGGTTTTACCAACAAGGATACCAACATGCAGCGTTGCAACAGGTTGCAGCTAGTTCTATCAACAAGGATATCTTTGATATTTGGATGTTAAAATTCTTGATAGCTCAACATATCACAATGAGAGAAAGTGTATTAGGCCAACCTGGTTTAGTTGGTTGTAAGTGAAAATGACATTTCTGAGTCAAATGATATGTAAAATCTATATTCAATCAACGCCTGCCCGTAAAATTTTTTACAGTGCATGCGCAAACGCAAAGCCAGGATACTTAATATCCTGAACATATTCAGGATACTTAGGTGCATGTAAACATAGTCACTGTCAGTCATAGGTGACATCCTTTTCATCTAATTTATGGCTGCTTTGGAGTGGCACACAGATGCACCATCTTTCACCGTGTGTGTGTATGTGCATGCGTGCGCAAGTGGAGGAGCCTCCAAGGGTGTGCAGCGCACTGCTGCAGGTTCCAAAACAGATTCATGTTAATTTTTTCTACACCAAAACAGGCCTGAATTTGCGGTAGGGCCTACTTAAGTAATTAAAAGTAATGCAAACAAAAGAGACTGACTGAGACGTCAGTATGGCAGAAATATTTTTTCACGTTCCAAATTTAGAATATTGCGGGCCGCCATAGTCTCAACAATGTATGGGAAACACTGATGTCCTAGGGAATTATGTTAATTGAAGCCAACTAAGTGGTCTCTCTGTTTTTTTAAGATGGCACGAAAAACAGCGGCAGAGAAGTCAAAATCATACAGGGAGAGAATAAAATCAGACCCAGTGAAGTATTCGGAATTCCTAAAGAAAGACAGAGAAAGATATTTAAAGAAAAAAGAGAAAGGTATAGTGAAGTCTGTCAAAGAAATGCCAAAAAAGGCCCAAAGAAAAATGAGAAGAAATTGGCAAATTACATAGCGAAATAGACGTAGTAGACTTAAAGAAGTCTCTAAAATGGTCGCAGCAGCAGAAAGTCTTCAAACTGTGGAGATGCCTGGAGAACAGAGCCCTGAGGTGGCTTTGGGATCGCCAATTCCAAGCACATCTGCCAGCAAATCGCAGTCCATCACAGATGTACATGAGGGACTGATTGGAAGCTGGTGTGTCGTCCGATATGATGGGGATCCTTATCCTGGAATAATACAGGATGTGGACTCTGACAGTTGTGCCTTAGTAAAAACTATGAGTCGGATAGGTACAAACCAGTTCTTCTGGCCTTTGAGAGAAGACGTAATTTGGTACCGACCAGAGGATCTGATCAGGCTGGTTCCAGAGCCTCAGCCAGTAACAAAAAGGCATGTAATGCTGGAACCTGCAATTTGGAAGGAAATATGCTCTGATCTTGACAATGCCTGAATATTAGACCCATGACAACATGAAGATGAGGTTTTTATGATGATGTTTTGATATTGATATTATGATATCCATGATTGTTATGATATTGTTACTATATGCACATAATTGTTATGATTTGTAATAACTACTGTCTAACTAAGTGTCTTATGCTCTGATCTTTAATGTCTGAACATTTGGCCCATGGCAACATTTTTATAATGATGTTCTAATTATATTGTTGTGATATCCAGGATGATTGTTATGATATTATGATATTCACTGTGATTGTTATATTGTTATTATATTCACTATAATTATTAAGATTTTCAATATTGCTGTCTAACTATAACTAATTCATCTTGGTATTAAATCTTGGTATTGTTTTTATAACAAATTACAAAGACGTGAAATGCAAATATGCCCTGTCCTGTTAGACAGCAAGTTTTACAGTGTTTTTTTTTCCAAAATGATCTGTGAGACTGATTTTTGATTGTGATTCTACTGTTCTCTTGTCTCTCTCTCAGTGGAAAACCAATTATATCTGTAATGTCATTTCCACCACTTCCCGTCTTTTCCACCACCCCATGTCATTTCCACAACCACACATGTTTTTAGGTAAAACACATTTTGAAAATAGAGTTAAGGCAATGATTGTTATTGTTTTGATAGGTGTGATGTTGAAGGTAGGGTATATGTATATGAGTTGAAAAATATCTGATTTGAAAGTGTATACTATGAAATTAAGGTTTCAGTAACATAATATTAAGCGTTTTTCAGAATTAACATTGTAAAATCATTACACTTACATTTCTGAGAAATAAATGTTAGATTTGGACAGATGTCAGTGTGATCTTTGATAAAATATGTTTATATCATAAAATCTTTGAACATTTTTGCTTTAAAACACATTTTTTGTTAGGTGATGGAAATGACGATTTCTTTGCCATGTCAAAAGGCCGAAAATTCTATATTATTCATGAAAAAGCATTGGAGCCAACTTCATGGCAGGTATCTAGGCAGTATGGGAAAACAAAGTATACCAATAATATTTTAATTAAAAAATGTTACATTCTCTGAAAATGCCCAGGCCAAAATGTACCATAGTTGGAGAATCGCTCATATGACATCATGCATTGCGGTAGCGCTAAAAGAAAAAAAAAAAAGTGTGTTGGGGTGAATGGACGGAGGAAGCAACACATTATAAATGGACATTCAAGTATAATTAAAAATAGTAAGATAATAGAAAGTAAGCTAAAATAGAATAAGACAGAGAAAATACAAGAATAAAAGTTATAGTGCAGAGCAAGGAATTAATCAAAAGCCTCAAATTTGATTTAATAAAAGGCAGAGGCAAACAAGAAAGTATTCAGCCTTGATTTAAAAGAACTGAAAGGTGCAGCAGACACAAAGTACTTTGTATTTATTAATGTGGGAAATGCGCTCAGCATAATATGTATTTATTATTTTGGAAACCCACCAACCGACTGATCTGGCATGTTTTAATTGTGTGAGGTGTCTCCCATAACCCGGTACGGAAAGTATGAACCGGAACGGGACGGTACATTACAATAACATTACGTTTTCTAAATATTCAGGGGTTTCATACTTAACATCTTGTACTCACACGTATCACTGTCATGTATTATTTGATTATCCAGTATTATTACATCCGGTCACATTGTATTAATGTTATATTCACGATATTTTCAATCGAAATTGATCTAAAAGCCCGGAACTCCAATTACGGAATATGCTTTGGCGTGACGTCACAAAGAAATCCCAGGTAGCAGAATGAGCGCCATCTCGAGTAAAATGTGGTTTCACACTGATTGTGAAAACGTAGGTCATAAAACAGAAGCACAGATCAAAAAAGATAAGAACTTGAAATGTATACAGTGTCAGCTGAAGAAACAAAGAGGTAGAGGAAGAGGCAAGAAATTGTAAAATAGATGAATAAATAGTAAAGTTATATGTTTTGACAATATAAACAACTAAACAATATATTTTGTTTTTCTTCTAACTTTATCATACGTGACGGGACGGGTTCATCTATAAAGGTGGGATGACTAATGTAAGTACCGATTAATAAAATGGTGGACGTGATGGATGTCTCTGTGAAACTGGAATAAAAAAGGTAAGATTATCTCATCTCATTATCTCTAGCCGCTTTATCCTTCTACAGGGTCGCAGGCAAGCTGGAGCCTATCCCAGCTGACTACGGGCGAAAGGCGGGGTACACCCTGGACAAGTCGCCAGGTCATCACAGGGCTGACACATAGACACAGACAACCATTCACACTCACATTCACACCTACAGTCAATTTAGAGTCACCAGTTAACCTAACCTGCATGTCTTTGGACTGTGGGGGAAACCGGAGCACCCGGAGGAAACCCACGCGGACACGGGGAGAACATGCAAACTCCACACAGAAAGGCCCTCGCCGGCCCCGGGGCTCGAACCCAGGACCTTCTTGCTGTGAGGCGACAGCGCTAACCACTACACCACCGTGCCGCCAGGTAAGATTATACATTATGTAAATAAATGTCACAAAAATTGTATTGTGGGATGGAACACTTGTTATACATGGGACGGAACAGCATATAAAAACCCGGAAGGCAAATATAAGAAAATACGTGACACCACATTAAAATACGTGACGGTACTGTTCTGTGTGTGTGTGTGTGTGTGTGTGTTTGTGTTCACCCTGATGAGACGGAGAATATCTGACACATCCTGGAACAAAAAAGGTAAGATTATACATTTTTGTTTGTTTGGCAAGCATCTGTCGCGAACGACAATGCTGAAGTGACCTTCATTCCACTACTCTTCGCTTCTCTCTTCATTTTCTGACTGTTTCTAGGTTGTTATCAGCATCCAGTAATCGGCCTTTACAGATGGAGCTTCTCCACTTAACCCTATCACGTGCAACAACAGTCCAAGTGTCAAGATAGATAGAAAAATCTTTCAAGTCCCTCTCGAGGACATCTTTAAAGCGCAGTCTTGGTCTTCCTGTCTGGTGAGTTCCTTCCTTCAGCACACTGTGAAGTATCTTGTGTGATACACGAGTGGTGGGCATTCGAATAACATGACCAGCCCATCTGAGGCGTATGAACTTCAGCCTTGAAGACAGAGGTTCTGACTTTGTAGCTTCAAAGAGTTCCTCGTTAATCATTTTGTCTTCCCATGTTTTGCCAATGATTGAGTGGAGATTTCTTGTGTGGAAGGTGCTGAGGCGTGATTCCTGGTGCCTGTAAGTGGGCCAGGATTCAGCTTCATAAAGAAGAATACTAAGGACACAGGCCTCATATACACAAACTTTTGTACATGTTGAGAGATGTTTGTTTTTCCATACTCATTTGGTGAGTCTTCCGAAAGTTGTGGAAGCTTTACCAAGTCTTATTGAAATCTCCTCGTCTAGAGTTCTGTTATGAGTAACTGTTGATCCAAGATATGTAAATTCATCTACATTGACTAGCGGTGTGTCATTGATCATAAATTGATATGGTTGTTGAGCCTGTGACAAAGTGACGGTCTTTTTCAGGCTAATTGTCAATCCAAAGGTGCTATAAGAATCAGCAAAACAGTCTAGTAGTGTTTGGAGTTGCATAGGCGATGATGCACAGAGGGCAGCATCTTCAGCATACAGCAATTCTCTGATAAATTCCTCAGTTTTTGATTTGGCCTTAAAGCGAAACAAGTTAAAGAAGTTTCCATCAGCTCTATACAATAGAGAGACACCAACATTCCTTTCCAATCCAATGTACTGTAAGCATGTTTGAAAACAAATGAAAAGTATATGCCAAATAAGGTGGGTGCTAGTACGCAGCCTTGTTTTACCCCTTTGTCAATGGGAAATGGGTCTGATAGTTCACCATCATACTGTATTTGACCTTTCATGTTGATGTGAAGAGATTTGATCAGCGACAGTAATGTTGGAGGGCAGCCAGCTTTACCTAGGACCAAGAAGAGTGCCTCCCTGTCTACCAGGTCAAAAGCTTTGGCCAGATCTACAAATGCTGTATACAATGGTTGCCTTTGTTCTCTAGACTTTTCCTGCAGTTGTCGAACTGTAAATATCATGTCTGTGGTGGATCTTTGACCTCTGAAACTGCATTGTGACTCTAGGTATACATCATCGGCTATAGATTGTAATCAGTTAAATAGAATACGAGCTAGCACTTTGCCAGTGACACTTAGTAGGGAGATCCCACAATAATTATTACAGTCCCCTCTATCACCCTTGTTTTTGTAAAGTGTGGTTATCTTGGCGTCTTTGAAGTCTTGAGGGACAGATTTGGATGACCAACATTTCAAAATCAGTTGATGGAGTTGATTAGCGAGTGGAAGAATTCCAGCTTGTAATAATTCAGCTGGGATTTCATCATTTCCTGCAGCTTTCCCTTGTTTAAGATAGTGAATTGTAGCAATCATTTCCTCAATGTCAGGTTCAGAATCCAAATGGATTTGAATGACAGATTGAGGGATGGTTGCCATTGTTTCCAGACAGGCATTACTTCCAGCACTATAGAGCTCACTGTAGTGTTCGATCCAGCGGTCAAGCTTTTCATCCCTATTTTGTATGATGGTGCCATCTTTCTTTTTCAGGATACTGCATGATTGTTTGGATGGTCCTACAGCAGTCTTGATAGCTTCATACATTACTTTTATATTACCAGAGTCTCTAGCACTCTCTATTCTGGAGCAAAGATCATCCCAGCACTTTTTTGCACATTGCCTGACAGTTCTTTGAGCTTCAGCCTTGGCCTCTCTGTAAGTATTTAAATTTCTGCGAGTTGATCTGTTTTTCCATCTTATCAAGGCTTCTCGTTTGGCTTCCAGAACAGGTTGAATTTCAGTGAGTGAGTGATTGAACCAGTCTGGATTTCTTCTCTTTCTTTGACCAAATGTAGCAAGAGCCACATCATGGATTGCGTTCTTCAATCTACTCCAGTGATCTTCAAGAGGTAGATTTTCTGGGATATCAGCTAGTTTTGCCTCCAGCTTCATGCAGTATTCTTCTCTGACCTTTGGGAACTTTGCTTGGGTGATGTTAATTTTAGTGCATGTCTTTGTTGCTCAGTGGAAAGGCTTCGGAGTGAGGGTCATTGAAGATACTACAAGGCTGTGGTCTGAATCACAATCAGCGCTGTGATAAGTACAGGTGTTGTTGACTTCAGCTTTGTGTTTTGTTTTCACAATTACAAAATCAAGTTGATGCCAAGTCTTTGATCTTGGGTGACACCAGGTCTTCTTCTGGTGGGCTTTACCAGGGAACATTGCGTTGGTTAGGTACAGGTTGTTCCTACAGCAGAATTCCAGTAGGCGCTGACCATTCGTGTTCATTTTCCCAACACCAAATCTTCCTAGACAATAAGGCCAATTTTCATGGTCTGAGCCAACCCGAGCATTCATGCCCCCAAGAATGACAATCCTCTCATTCTCAGGTGTACCTATGATAAGGATTTCAAGTTGACAGTAGAATGAGTCTTTCAAAGTCTCCTCAGCATTCAGTGTTGGGGCATAAGCTGAAATAACCAGAATCTTTCCTTGTTTGGTGTTGAAGTGCACATAAGAGATCCTGTCACTTATCATCTCTGGAGATTGTATGCATTGTATAAGACTGTTGTGGATAGCAAAACCTGTCCCATAGAGTCTTGGTTCGTCTGCGGGTCTCCCAAACCAGAAGAAAAAATAGTTTTGTTCTCTGCCCCTTTTCCACCAAAGCAGTTCCAGGGCTGGTTCAGGGCCAGTGCTTAGTTTGGAACCGGGTTTTCTGTTTCCACTGACAAAGAACTGGCTCTGGGGCCAGAAAAAACGGTTCCAGGCTAGCACCAACTCTCTGCTGGGCCAGAGGAAGCGGGGGGGCGGAGTTGTTAAGACCGACAACAATAACAAGACCGCGAAAGATCGCCATTTTTAAGCGACGAGAAGCCGCAGCTGTACAAACGTGAAGTCATCCATTATTATTATTGTTGTTGTTGCTGCTGCTTCTTCTGCATTGTTTTTGCTTAGATATTCGCTCCAAGGTTTAAGCAAACGTAGCGACATAAATGACGTATACAGCGACGTAATGATGTGTCTTCTCTTAGCACCGCGAGCGATGGAAAAGCAAGCTGGTTCTCAGCTGGCTCGCAAGTTGAACGAGTTGTGAACCAGCACCAGCACTGGCCCCGAACCAGCCCTGGAACTGATTTGGTGGAAAAGGGGTATAATTGGCAGGTTCTGGCTCTGTCTTGTCTCCTGAAGCCCAGCAATATGAACTTTCCGCGTGATAACTTTGTCAATTATAGCTGTTTTCCTTGCATCAGTTTGGTCATTATCCAAGTCACAGTAGTTGGACATTCCAGTAGTCATTGTCCGAACATTCCATGTAGATAATAATGCACAATTTTTCTTAGATGAGGTAATTAGGCAAAGACAAACCACCCCATCTGTCAGTGCCATAGTGGTGACCAATAGTAACTTACTGGTTAGGGGCTGCCTAACTTCAGGGGGCGGTAACTATCATGGGATTAAATAACCCCTCCCACTCTCAAAAGAAATCCCTGGCGCCAGAGCATATCACCATAACTCTTAGCTTATAACCGGTAACTACTTCTTTCTGGGTTTTTGTTTCCTGCAGTAGAAGTGACTAGAGTTGCAGCTTTCCTCTGCGAATACTGGATTAAGCAATGTTGGTGGCAAGGTCACTGCCAGGACTAGAAAGCTACCTTGGGCGGTCCTAGTTGCTTATCAAGGGCTTCTCTCGCCCAGAACCTCTCTGCATCAGAGGAAAGGCTCAGCCAATACGTCTGAGAGAGATTTTGGGTGCAGGGGCTGCCATCAGAGTCAGTGGTACTGTCCATCGGATGCCTAAAATGGGACCCCAGCTCCATTTTTGCATGTTGGCCATTGGCTCGGAAGGAGCTCCTACGCCCTTTAATAGGTCTTGTTTTTAATCCTGCTGGGTGACATGCCACCCTCCTCACCAGCCTAAAGCTGGTGGGGAAGCCGGTTTAGATGCCGACCACCCATCCATGCGGTAGGTTGTACTGGGTTACAATGTTACCAGTAGCAGAGTCAAAGACTCTGACCTGACATTAAGATTATACATTATGTAAATAAATGTCACAAAAATGGTATTGCAGGACAGAACACTTGTTATGCATGGGACGGAACAGCATATAAAAACCTGGAAAGCAAATATAAGAAAATACATGACACCACATTAAAATATGTGACTGTACTGTTCCATCCCATTCTGTTCCATACCGGTTTATGGGAGATGGGTTGTGCAACAGTAGTGACATAAATAATGGCACGGCAGAGTAGTGTCCGAAAGTGTTTTTTAATTTTAGCAATGAGCTCAATACACTGTAGGTACAGTCCGTCTAAGAACTACAACACAGTCCCTTTAAGGACTACAACTCCCATCACCAGCTTCCGCGTTGACCTGTGTCACGCCAGGGCGGGATCACCAACGTCACATTCACCATGAAGGCATAAGTAACGGAACACGTTTCCGCTTCCTTCTCTTTCCGTCTGGACTCCAAGCCGTCTGGATACAAAGAGGAGTTGCTCCGCCAAGCAAACCCAAGATAGACGTCTTTTCTTTTCTTTCTTTCTGCAAGATCCACGATTCAGCGCGATTTCTTTTTGTTTACCCTTGGCCACGGTAGACTCCAGAATCGCGCGATTTTTAAACTCAGATAGAATTACAACCGGTTTTGTTTGTCTATCAGTAACATTACCAAACTGCCGCTCAAAGCAGTTTTAATTTAAAGGTTAGGAGCGACCGAAATTCCTCCTAATTAAAGCGCTGTGCACGTTATTCTGATCAGAGACTTTTCATCACGCGCGACCATCGGACCAAGAAATTCTCTGCGCTTTCTACAGAAGCAACTCACGTGCTTCACAACGGAAACTCCAAAGTCTCGGAACATCTCTTCATAATTTTGCTAAAGGCAAGATACTGAGTAAGACTTGGCATTTGGACATAAAACCTCTCATCTCATCTCATTATCTCTAGCCGCTTTATCCTTCTACAGGGTCGCAGGCAAGCTGGAGCCTATCCCAGCTGACTACGGGCGAAAGGCGGGGTACACCCTGGACAAGTCGCCAGGTCATCACAGGGCTGACACATAGACACAGACAACCATTCACACTCACATTCACACCTACGGTCAATTTAGAGTCACCAGTTAACCTAACCTGCATGTCTTTGGACTGTGGGGGAAACCGGAGCACCCGGAGGAAACCCACGCGGACATGGGGAGAACATGCAAACTCCACACAGAAAGGCCCTCGCCGGCCCCGGGACTCGAACCCAGGACCTTCTTGCTGTGAGGCGACAGCGCTAACCACTACACCACCGTGCCGCCGGCATAAAACCTAGTCTTAGGAATTTGCTTTTATTGAAGTAGTGTGAATTTAAACTCAGGAACTGTTTAAGTGTGCACACTGATTTTTGTGTTCCATAATTGTTCTATGATCTCTCAGTTTTGTTTAATAGATAGGTTGCATGGTCTCTCTTTCTTTCTAATACTTTAATTTCATTATTTACACACATCTTGACCTCGTCAAGATTTCAGTGGATTCGGTACTGTTATAACCTAGTGAAATTAGCCTACGGCTAATTCTTTTGTCCCATTAGCATCCAGGGCTAATTGTATTGTCTCAAAGGAGAACATGTGGTGGCCCTCCTCCACAGGCCTCACAAACACACCTTAGCTAGCATTCCTTTGTCTTAGCTAGTGACACAAGGCTAATCTGTGTCTCCATGTGGTCAAACACACCTCAGTTAGCATTCCACACTAGCCTTTCTTTTGCTAGGCCATAGGCCTTACCACGTGGTCACCAGGCCTTTCACACACAAACACATGCTAGCTAGCATCCCTTTGTCTTAGCTAGCGACACAAGGCTAATCTGTGTCTCCACACGTGGCCAACACATCTTAGCTAACAACCAGAGCTAAATCCTTTGTTGTTAAACCCCACGTGGTGACACACCCTCCTTAGCTAGCAACACAAAGCTAATTCTTTTGTCTTAGCAACCAAAGCTAACTCCCTTGTTTTTACTTAGAAACACGTGGTCAACTCCCACACACACACACACACACACACTACATGTTTCATGTTTAATTTCTTTTTTTTTTACACACATCTCTCTCTCACACACACACACACACACACACACACACACACACACACATCTTACTGTTTGTATATATTTCAACTGCAATTATTCAATTTTATCTTTGTTATAATAAATTCATTTATTATTGAAACTGTGTGTTTGTGTTCCATATTCCTTGAAGTCACACAATCTCAAAGAATTCAAAGGTGCATATAAGTTATGTAATATGGTAAGTGATCATAATAATTTGGAATATACCATAATTTAGCTGTTTGGTAATTTATTATTAAGCACCAAAATTAATGGTATTAATTAATGAGACTGATCCAATGAGACTGATTCCATGAGTGATTTAATGATAATATGAGACTGATTCAATGAAAAGGATTCAATGGTATGATTCAAATGAGACTGATTCAATTTTAATTATTAACCTTCAGATTTAATGAGATTGATCACTCAATTAAACTAATTGCACCTACAACACACACACACACACGTGTGTATATATATATATATATATATATATATATATATATATATATATATATATATATATATATATATGTGTGTGTGTGTGTGTGTGTGTGTGTGTATACACACACATACAGTGGTGCTTGAAAGTTTGTGAACCCTTTAGAATCTTCTATATTTCTGCATAAATATGACCTAAAACATCATCAGATTTTCACACAAGTGCTAAAAGTAGATAAAGAGAACCCAGTTAAACAAATGAGACAAAAATATTATACTTGGTCATTTATTTATTGAGGAAAATGATCCAATATTACATATCTTTGAGTGGCAAAAGTATGTGAACCTCTAGGATTAGCAGTTAATTTGAAGGTGAAATTAGAGTCAGGTGTTTTCAATCAGTGGGATGACAATCAGGTATGAGTGGGCACCCTATTTTATTTAAAGAACAGGTATCTATCAATGTCTGATCTTCATCACATGTTTGTGGAAGCGTATCATGTCATGAGCAAAGGAGATTTCTGAGGACCTCAGAAAAAGCGTTGTTGATGCTCATCGGGCTGGAAAAGGTCAAGTCAAATCAAGTCAAGTCTATCTGTATAGCGCTTTTAACAATAGACATTGTTGCAAAGCAGCTTTACAGAATTTGAATGAATTAAAACATGAGCTAATTTTATCCCTAATGAGCAAGCCTGTGGTGACGGTGGCAAGGAAAAACTCCCCCAGATGACACAAGGAAGAAACCTAGAGAGGAACCAGACCCAAAAGGGAACCAATCACAAAACTATCTCTAAAGAAAGAGTTTGGACTCCACCAATCCACAGTAAGACAGATTGTGTACAAATGGAGAAATTTCAATACCATTGTTACCCTCCCCGTGGTGGTTGACCAAAAAGGATCACTCCAAGAGCAAGGCGTTTAATAGTCAGCGAGGTCACAAATGACCCCAGGGTAACTTCTAAGCAACTGAAGGCCTCTCTCACATTGGCTAATGTTCATGAATCCACCATCAGGAGAACACTGAACAACAATGATGTGCATGGCAGGGTTGCAAGGAGAAAGCCACTGCTGTCCATAAAGAACATTGCTGCTCGTCTGCAGTTTGCTAAAGATCATGTGGACAAGGCAGAAGACGATTCGAAAAATGTTTTGTCGACGATGAGAACAAAATATAACTTTTTGGTTTAAATGAGAAGCGTTATGTTAGGAGAAAGGAAAACACTGCATTTCAGCATAAGGACCTTATCCCATCTGTGAAACATGGTAGTGATAGTATCATGGTTTGGGCCTGTTTTGCTGCATCTGGGCCAGGATGGCTTGCCATCATTGATGGAACAATGAATTCTGAACCATACCAGCGAATTCTAAAGGAAAAGGTCAGGACATCTGTCCATGAACTGAATCTCGAGAGAAGGTGGGTCATGCAGCAAGACAATGACGTTTACATTAGACCATATCTGTCTCGTTTTCTTCGCGGATGCACTGTCCGTTTACATTAAACCACCTGGAAACGCCGGGAAACGGGAATCCGCCAGCATCCACGTATTCAATCCAGATCGTGTCAGCTCTGGTGCTGTGTAAACATTCAGAATACACGGATACACTGTGCTGAGCTCTAGCTGGCGTCTCAATGGACAACGTCACTGTGACATCCACCTTCCTGATTCGCTGGCGTTGGTCATGTGACGCGACTGCTGAAAAACGGCGCGGACTTCCGCCTTGTATCACCTTTCATTAAAGAGTATAAAAGTATGAAAATACTGCCCATTGTGTAGTTATGAATGTCTTTAAGCTTGTCATCCTTCCACTTGCAAGTAGTAAGTGATATGCGCTGGGATCACACACACAGCGGCTCAGTCCCGAATCGTGGCTTGTGCACTTCACTCGCGCGCTGTGTGAGCTGCGCAGGGCCGGAGTGCGCACCCTCCAGAGGGCACTCGCTGTTCAGGGCGGAGTGATTTGGAGCGCAGGATGCCTGCGGAGCCGAGCGTATCCGTGTATTGGTGTTGCTGTGTGCACGCAAATCGTGTATTGGTGTTGCTGTGTGCACACTAATAGTTTTAAGAACGTTAATCTGATGATCCGCTGATACGGTCTAATGTAAACATGGGCTAATAAGCACACAAGTCGTTCTAAGTCGTTCTAAGTCATGTTATACTCTACTTTTTTTTTTAAATGTTACCTTAATTTTTCACTCTACCTTTATATTTTGCATTCCATATGCACTTTATATTTTATATTTCATATTTTATATATATATTTCTTTTTATATTGGTAAGCATAGTTTGGTCGGGCAGTTGCAAAATAAGAATTTCATTACCCAGTAATAAACCGCTGTGTCTGTTATTGTGTATATGACAAATAAAAATCTTGAATCTTGAAAGAATGGTTAAAGAAGAATAAAGTTAATGTTTTGGAATGGCCAAGTCAAAATCCTGACCTTAATCCAATTGAAATGTTGTGGAAGGACCTGAAACGAGCAGTTCATGTGAGGAAACCCACCAACATCTCAGAGTTGAAGCTGTTCTGTATGTATGCTAAAATTCCTCCAAGCCGGTGTGCAGGACTGATCAACAGTTACCAGAAACGTTTAGTTGCAGTTATTGCTGCACAAGGGGGTCACACCAGATACTGAAAGCAAAGGTTCACATACTTTTGCCACTCACAGATATATAATATTGGCTCATTTTCCTCAATAAATAAATGACCAGGTATAATATTTTTGTCTCATTTGTTTAACTGGGTTCTCTTTATCTACTTTTAGGACTTGTGTGAAAATCTGATGATGTTTTAGGTCATATTCATGCAGAAATATAGCAAATTCTAAAGGGTTCACAAACTTTCAAGCACCACTATATATATATATATCATCTCATCTCATTATCTCTAGCCGCTTTATCCTTCTACAGGGTCGCAGGCAAGCTGGAGCCTATCCCAGCTGACTACGGGCGAAAGGCGGGGTACACCCTGGACAAGTCGCCAGGTCATCACAGGGCTGACACATAGACACAGACAACCATTCACACTCACACCTACGGTCAATTTAGAGTCACCAGTTAACCTAACCTGCATGTCTTTGGACTGTGGGGGAAACCGGAGCACCCAGAGGAAACCCACGCGGACACGGGGAGAACATGCAAACTCCACACAGAAAGGCCCTCGCCGGCCCCGGGGCTCGAACCCAGGACCTTCTTGCTGTGAGGCGACAGCGCTAACCACTACACCACCGTGCCGCCACACACACACACACACACACACACACACACACACACACACACACACACACACACACACACACACACACACACACACACACAGAGAGAGAGAGAGATATTAGTGAGTAGTGCATAAGTGAGTGATTTTGGACACAGCCTTAATTTTTTGCATGTCTTTTATAAGTCATGTTATACTCTGCCTTCTTCAAAACCGTCTGGCATTGGATACTATATTTAATTTTCAACTAGAGAAATAGAAGTACATCTTTATTTTCTTCCATTCAAAAATTGGAAGTTTATCCACAATTGCAGATATATATAGCTTCTCGGCGTACCAATTGTGATTCACTTTCTTTATTTGACATGAGAATTTAGAAGCAGATGAGCCAGGCTGCCCTTTTCTCATTAACTTGTTCACAGAAAAAATTATGATGATCACCATGACATCAACGTTTAACTTGCTCACAGAAAAAAAAAACCCACAGTCACTGTCACAACCATGCCATTTTACCAAAACCGAAACATGTACCTACTCCAGTGATTCTCAAACTGTGGTACGCGGGCTCCATTCTAGTGGTATGCCAAAGAATCACTTAATTAAATATAAATAAAATTTAAAAAATAAAATAAAACGTGAAATACTATCCATAATATCCGAATGGATGAAAATATCTTATCAACCGATGACAAGAAAATGAAAGGAGATACAAATTAAGTTAATAATTTTAAAAAGTTTGAAAGTGCTTCTGGGTAGCCATACGTAGCATACGTACGCATTCCCGCCGGTTCCGCTGACAGACGGTTATCCACCATTGGTAGACTAGGCTGTGATGGGAAAAGGTGGAGGTGGCTTTGCTAATTATGACGAGTATGACAAAATTACTGTTGTGGCTTAAATCCGCGAATGGGAGCGTGGATCAGGAGAGAGGGAGAACTGAAGAGGACGTGTGTGAGCCGAGCGTAGATGCTAATGACAGTGGCAAAACCAGCCCCAGAACTGCTAGCAAACGGCAGAAACCAGTAAGGAGGAAGTATGACGAAAAATACATAAAACTGCGATTCATTTGGAGCGGGACAGAGGAGCTGCCCAGGCCGCAGTGTGTTGTATGTGGGGACGTTCTGAGCAATGAGTCCATGAAACCATCGCATCTCAAACGGCATCTTACAACCAAACACACAGCACTAAAGGACAAACCAATGGATTTTTTTTTACGAAAACGTGATGAACTGAAGCAGTCCAAGTCCACCATTCTGTCCTATGGTACACCTGTAGCCAAAGCACAGGAAGCTTCATATCGTGCCAGCCTCCTGATCGCCAGAGCCGGTAAGCCGCACACAATCGGGGAACTGCTGTGTTTACCATTAGCCAAAGAGATGACACGTATCATGTGTGGAGAGAAAGCTGCCAGAGAGTTAAACTTGGTGCCGCTTTCAAATGACACCGTGTCAAGGAGAATAAATGACATGGCTGACGATGTTAAAAAGACACTGATTGAGCGCATTAAGAACAGTAGATATTTTACCATCCAGCTTGATGAGACTACAGATGTTGCAGATTTGGCCAATTTATTTGATTCATTATTTAAGTACAGTGTTTTATTTTCCTATATTTAAACACAGTGTTACTGTTCAAAGTACTGTGTGTAATGTTACATTGGCCAACAATATTAAATATACTTGTTAAATAAAACTTCCGCCTTGTTTTTAATGAATACTTAGGCCTACTACGCTACTGTATTTTAATGTTGGTCATTATGGTGGTACTTGGAGAGCCAAGTATTTTCTGAGGTGGTACTTGGTGAAAAAAGTTTGAGAACCACTGCTCTAAAGACACCAAAGGCTCTTGAACAAGAGTAGAAACTGCACTCAGTGATATAGCTGAAAGGACGACACAACTTGAGCAACAAATGAGAGAATACAAACAGAGACTGGGTGATGTAGAAGAAAAAACACAATGAAATGAAAGAGCCCTTAGCTATCTGCTTCAACAAGAAGCTAGCCTATCCGCTAAATGTGAAGACCTCAAGTCGAGAGCAAGACAGAACAACCTCCGTATATATGGAGTGAAAGAGGGTGAAGAAAACAACAAAATGCTGGGCTTCATAAGCAATCTCATCCAAACATCACTGTCATTACCAGGGGATCTGAATCCAAACATAATGAGAGCACATAGATCTCTGACCATGAAACCAAAAGACCTAGGAAGCCCCCCAAGGTCCATCATCATCCGATTTCTGGACTACAGAACCAAATAAATGGTAATTTGGGAAGCATGGAAACACTAGGGAGGAGTGACAGATAAAGGGCAGAAGATCTTCTTTGACCAGGACTACATGTTTGACATTCAGAGGAAACACAAGCAAGTAAGAGATGTAATAAAACAGCTCAAAGAGAAGAACATAAAAGCTCAATCGCCGTTCCCAGCCAAGCTGAAAATTCACCTGGAATCCAGAGTGAAGACCTTCACGACCCTCGCAGATGCGGCCAGAACACTCGCAGAGATGGGTATCTCTGTCCAGGTTGATGAACAGGAGACATTCCTGGTGGAACTTTTACACAGTACAGTGGTGCTTGAAAGTTTGTGAACCCTTTAGAATTTTCTATATTTCTGCATAAATATGACCTAAAACATCATCAGATTTTCACAGAAGTCCTAAAAGTAGATAAAGAGAACCCAGTTAAACAAATGAGACAAAAATATTATACCTGGTCATTTATTTATTGAGGAAAATGAGCCAATATTACATATCTATGAGTGGCAAAAGTATGTGAACCTTTGCTTTCAGTATCTGGTGTGACCCCCTTGTGCAGCAATAACTGCAACTAAACGTTTCTGGTAACTGTTGATCAGTCCTGCACACTGGCTTGGAGGAATTTTAGCCCATTCCTCCAGACAGAATAGCTTCAACTCTGGGATGTTAGTGGGTTTCCTCAGATGAACTGCTCACTTCAGTTCCTTCTACAACATTTCGATTGGATTAAGGTCAGGACTTTGACTTGGCCATTCCAAAACATTAATTTTATTCTTTTTTAATCATTCTTGCTGCATGACCCACCTTCTCTTGAGATGCAGTTCATAGACAGATGTCCTGACCTTTTCCTTTAGAATTCGCTGGTATAATTCAGAATCCATTGTTCCATCAATGATGGCAAGCCGTCCTGGCCCAGATGCAGCAAAACAGGCCCAAACCATGATACTACCACCACCATATTTCACAGATGGGATAAGGTTCTTATGCTGGAATGCAGTGTTTTCCTTTCTCCAAACATAATGCTTCTCATTTAAACCAAAAAGTTCTATTTTGGTCTCATCCATCCACAAAACATTTTTCCAATAGCCTTCTGGCTTGTCCACATGATCTTTAGCAAACTGCAGATGAGCAGCAATGTTCTTTTTGGAGAGCAGTGGCTTTCTCCTTACAACCCTGCCATGCCCATCATTGTTGTTCAGTAGTGTTCTGATGGTGGACTCATGAACATTAACATTAGCCAATGTGAGAGAGGCCTTCAGTTGCTTAGAAGTTACCCTGGGGTCCTTTGTGACCTCGCCAACTATTACACACCTTGCTCTTGGAATGATCTTTGTTGGTCGACCACTCCTGGGGACGGTAACAATGGTCTTGAATTTCCTCCATTTCTACACAATCTGTCTGGCTGTGGATTGGTGGAGTCCAAACTCTTTAGTGATGGTTTTCTAAACTTTTCCAGCCTGATGAGCATCAACACTTTTTCTGAGGTCCTCAGAAATCTCCTTTGTTTGTGCCATGATACACTTCCACAAACATGTGTTGTGAAGATCAGACTTTGATAAATCCCTGTTCTTTAAATAAAACAGGGTGCCCACTCACACCTGATTGTCATCAATTGAAAACATCTGACTCTAATTTCACCTTCAAATTACCTGCTAATCCTAGAGGTTCACATACTTTTGCCACTAACAGATATGTAATATTGGATCATTTTCCTCAATAAATAAATGACCAAGTATCATATTTTTGTCTCATTTGTTTATCTGGGTTCTCTTTATCTACTTTTTAGGACTTATCTAAAAATCTGATGATGTTTTAGGTCATATTTATGCAGAAATATAGAAAATTCTAAAGGGTTCACAAACTTTCAAGCACCACTGTAGCTTGACTGAGGCCTCGACATCAAACAGACCGAACATATTGACCAACACAGGGCTGAAGAGTTTCCTTCGTGCCGATAACTAACAAATGAAAACACACTGAGTCATGAATAGACTTTGGGGAAATGACGATTCAACTTACTTTGTAAGACATTAAGACATTAATATGTTTTGGCTAGTTTAATCATAGAAAGCTTATTAACGTGATGTTAAAACAGGTTGTCCTCAGCTGAGGAGCTTTCTTTTTTCTTTTTTTAAATTCTATTTTTCTTTATGCTCCATTTTGGCGAGCCCACGACAGGCCATAGCAAAGACATCCGACTTCCGTGTAGCCTAGTCGCACTGTGTGCATATCCCCGGAGAGACCGGTCACAACTCTCCGTTCTTGTTGAGACTGATTTTATGTGTGTTAGATCAGTTGGGTTTCTGGAAGTCTGTTTTTATCTCCTGTTGATTGTGTGTTCTTGTTCCCTACAATGGTGGATCTCATCTCATCTCATTATCTCTAGCTGCTTTATCCTTCTACAGGGTTGCAGGCAAGCTGGAGCCTATCCCAGCTGACTACGGGCGAAAGGCGGGGTACACCCTGGACAAGTTGCCAGGTCATCACAGGGCTGACACATAGACACAGACAACCAACAATGGTGGATATTACATGTAAATCTTATAATTATGCAGTCACATAAGGTGCTTTTTGAACATGGGTATATTGGAAAATACATGTTAACTTTTAAAGACAGAATGAAGGGGTACTGTTATCCACATGGATAAATTGACCATAGTAAGTTACAATGTCCATGGTCTAGATCAGGAATCACCAAATGGCGGACCTCGGTCCGGATCCGGACCCAGTGATGGTTCTGTCCGGACCCGTGACCAATGGTAAATTCATGAGATTAAGTAATTTTCATGGAGCATTATTTTGGATGGTCGTGGCTATTGACAGCGGGCACTGCTACTCCAGTTAATACGACAACAGCTTCACTCAGTTGAGCCAATAAAATCGTTAGTTTACCCAGCGCACCACAGCAGAGCAACAAGCAGAGAGGAAGAGAGTTAAGTTCAGAGACAACCGACCGAGACAACATGGCTTGCTCCAAAAGGCGGCGGAAAGTAGACAAGAAAAATCGTTGTTTTAAAGATGAATGGACGGAAAAATATATGTTCATTCTTCCGGCGAGCAGTTCAAAACCAGTGTGCCTCATATGCTCCGAAAACGTGGCATTAATTAAAAGCGGCAACGTGAAGCGCCACTACGAAACGAAGCACAGCTCTTTTGAGCAAAGTTATCCCCTGAAGTCCGAGCTGAGGGCACGCAAAATAACCGAACTGCAAGCACAGTATGACAGGTCTACCCGACTCATCACACATACATTTACAGCCCAGCAATGTGCAAACGAATGTTCCTTAAAAGTAGCGTGGATTTTGGGGCAACATAAAAAAACATTTCGTGATGGGACAGTTGTGAAGGAGTGCTTAAATGCCGTTGCTGAGACATTGATCTGTTCACTGATCTGCAAGGAAATGCTGCATTAAGAGAGCATTTTGAGACAACTGACCCTGCTACTTTCTGGTTACAGACTGTTTCTGAGAGTGTGTTCCCTGGTCTAACCAAAGGAACACTGCACACCTTGACTATGTTTGGATCGACTTACAGCTGTGAGTCAGCTTTTTCCACTATGAACATTGTCAAAACCAAGTACCGTTCTAGGCTCAACAATGAACACCTACATATCTGCATGAGAATGGCACTAACTCCATTCCAACCAAGATTTAAATTACTGGCAGGTAATTGGGCAGCCACATGCCCATTTTTCTCATTAAGAAAAGTAAAATAAGAAGAAATATAGCTGCAAGCAGCAATGTGGGGGCCAAGCAGAATAGGTGCGACGGATTCGTCTTGACCCAAGGATTCCAGAGATAGTGGAATTTTGTTTCTACCCAAAAAGCATCATGAGATATGAGCCAAAAGTAATTTTCCCTAGTTGTAGCACCCCCTAGCGGCCAATTTGTTCTAAATGTTTTGTGGGCCTTTTTGGAGGGGTGTGGCATAATGCCACCAAGTTTCGTTAAGATACGCCAAAGGGCGGCCAAGACATGAGCACACTTCCTGTTTCGTGTCTGCGCAGCCAATTTTGATTGGCTGCCACAGCCAAACGCTTATGAAATTCAAAACACTGAGCATAACTTGTGTGGCTTGATCCAATTATGCTGTGTACCAAGTCTGGGAAAAATTGGTCAAAAATTGAGGGAGGAGAAGCATTTTAATTGATTTTCACAAAATTCAAAATGGCGGGAAATTATTCTGGCAGAAAATGACGTCATATGGTGCGTTGGATTCGTCATGGCCCAAAGATTCCAGTGATACCAAGTTTTTGAAAATCGGACATACGGTTCAAAAGTTACAAGCAGAAATGTACTTGAAACTTTCACCTGCTGGTGGCGCTAGAGGGTTGGGGTGGGGACCTAAAATTTCTTGAAGGCAATCATGAGACTGTCTAGAATGTGGGTGCAAACCACTTTTTGGGAAAATCCAACTAAATTTGCAGAAGGAGAAGCATTTTATTGATTTTCACAAAATCCAAAATGGCGGACATTCTATTCTGGTGGACATGACGTCATAGGGTGCGTTGGATTCGTCTTGGCCCAAGGATTCTAGGGATACCAAGTTTTTGACAATCGGGCGTACGGTTCAAAAGTTACAAGCAGAAATGTGCCTCAAATTTTGACCTGTTGGTAGCGCTAGAGGGTTTGAGCTGGGGATCTGGATTTTTTTGTGGGGAGTCCTGGGATAGACTAGAATGTGTGTGAAAAATTTGAAAACATTCCTATGAAGGGTTGCCGAGATATGAGCTCACTTCCTGTTTGGCGACTTTTAGGACACGTTTGATTGGCTGTGACGGCCAAACGATAAGAGATATCAAAAATCTTTTCATGTTTTGTGTGAGGCTCAGTCCAAAGATGTTATATTCCAAATTAGAGAAAAATTGGTCAAGAATTGAGGGAGGAGTAGCATTTTTAGTGTTTTTGAAAAAATTCAAAATGGCGGGAAAACTATCCTGGCGGAAAATGACGTCATAGGGTGCGTTGGATTCGTCTTGGCCCAAGGATTCCAGGGATACCAAGTTTTTGAAAATTGGACGTACAGTTCAAAAGTTACAAGCAGAAATGTACCTGCAACTTTGACCTGCTGGTGGCGCTAGATGGTTGGGGGTGGGGACCTAAAATTTGTTGTGGAGAATCATGAGACTGTCTAGAATGTGTGTGCCAAATTTGAGCATTTTCCTACGTACGGTTCTATGGGCTGCCATAGACATCCCTAAGGAGAAAGTTGAATTGTGAAAAATAAAAAACCTACAAACACATTAGGGGCCTTCGCCAGTTTTTCTGCTTGGCCCCCAGTTAAAAGAGAAAAGTTCAAAGAAAAATGTTCTGTTTGCATTTCCCCCCAAAAAAGCCACTTGTTTTCTGAAAATGTGGACCTTTTTTTTCTTGAAAAGTAGGTCCTCATTTTTTTAGCCTGGGACCTCTTTATTTTAAGAACAAAGAAGAGAAAATGTGAAGTCAGTGCTCTGTTTGCACTTTTTAGTTAATGTTTTCTGAGTTGACTTTTTTACTTGAAGTGTAGGCCTTCAATTCTTCAGGTTGGGACCTCTTTAATTTAAGAGAAAAAGGAGTTATTCCACTCTGTTTGCATTTTATTTATTTTATTCTGAGGTTTCTGTTTTCTTTAATCTGAAATAAAGGCCTTGAATTTATTTTCATGGGACTACTTTTATTTATGGTAAAAGAGATAGTTGTGCACTCAGTTCATTTCCTGCATTGGAAATTTAGTGGGGCTGTTAAGCTCTTATTATCAGAAGAATTGTGCACAAAATGAAAAAAGCATGAAACTTTCAGAGTTTGTTCTTGAAGGCATAAGCTTTAATTTGAGACGTGGAGGCATTCTCAGTTTGACCTCTGGGGTCAGCTAGAGGTCATTGACCTCCATGATGGCACATTTCTATGCATGAAATTAGAAAAGGCTGTATTTTAACACCTAAATGTGATGTAAATATAAAATAAATGTCTTTTTCCATGTTACTGGGCATGAAAAAAATCATATATAATACTGATATTCCTCTTAGGGGTAACTTCAGGGGTCAGGTAGAGGTCATTGACCTTTGAAATTTGATGTTTCTATGCATGACATTCTAGACGGGTGTATCTTAGGATCTAAATGTGATAGAAATGTGAAATTAATGTGTATTTCCTTGTTTCTGACCATGAGAAACCCATTTTTAATACTGGTATTACTCTTACAGGTCATCTCTGGGGTCAGCTAGAGGTCACTGACCTCCAGCATAATGCATATCTATGCACGAAATTAGAAACGGGTGTATCTTAGGTTCTAAATGTGATAGAAATGTAAACTAAATGTGTATTTCCATGTTTCTGGCCATGATAAACTAATTTCTAATACTGATATCATTTTTATAAGTCACCTCTGAGGTCAGCTAGAGGTCACTGACCTCCACGATAATGCATTTCTAAGCATGAAATTAGAAACAATCTATCTTTGGATTAAAATGTGAAATACTGTAAATGTAAAGTAAATATATGATTCCATGTTTCTGGACATGACACAACTCATTTCTGATAAGTAAAACATCTCCAGTGGTCACAAACTATGTCAGAAGCTGAACACAGTTGCCCCATTTCCATTGATAACTTCAAAGTGAGTAATGTTTTGGGGGCGGCACGGTGGTGTAGTGGTTAGCGCTGTCGCCTCACAGCAAGAGGGTCCGGGTTCGAGCCCCGTGGCCGGCGAGGGCCTTTCTGTGCGGAGTTTGCATGTTCTCCCCATGTCCGCGTGGGTTTCCTCTGGGTGCTCCAGTTTCCCCCACAATCCAAAGACATGCAGGTTAGGTTAACTGGTGACTCTAAATTGACCGTAGGTGTGAATGTGAGTGTGAATGGTTGTCTGTGTCTATGTGTCAGCCCTGTGATGACCTGGCGACTTGTCCAGGGTGTACCCCGCCTTTCGCCCGTAGTCAGCTGGGATAGGCTCCAGCTTGCCTGCAACCCTGTAGAACAGGATAAAGCGGCTAGAGATAATGAGATGAGAGATGAGATGTAATGTTTTGGAGCATTTGCTCTCATTTGCACTAGAGTTGAAGAATAATTTAATTTTCAGTCATTTTAATGTTGGACATTGATAGGGCAATTCTAAATTCACAGGAATAACTATATGTCAGTCTAGCAGAGGTAGAGATTCAACGGAATTTTCATGTTCATGTTTTGTGTGTAGCCCATTATTTTCCCGCGGTTCAGAGTGGGGCAAGATCACTGGAAAACATCCCCCCTACACAAGATGCTTTGAGGCAACACATAAAAAGAGCAATGTACCAGGCTAATATATGGAACCTTGCTTTGGTTTCTCAACCATGTTTGCCCAGTCCATCAGACTGGGGATGGATTGACACCGATGCTGGATGGCAGCCACTTTGGACAACACTCCCTGAAGCTTCACAGGCTTGCTATGAACTTGTGCACTGTGGTTGCAAAAAGGGTTGTACTGGGCACTGTAGATGTAAAAAGGCAGCCTTAAAGTGCACAGCACTGTGCACATGCTCTGGTGACTGCAGCGACTAAATCAGTGTTCTGTAGTTACAATTTGTAGGCCAACATTGTAATCCCCAAAGGTCAAGGCCCTTAGAATAAATGTAGATACTATAAGTGATTTTAAAATGTTCTTTATGGAACCTGTTCAACTGTTTACACTGCATTTAGAGTTTTGATTGTAGTTCAAGTTTTTGATTAGTTAAAGTTTATAATTTCTGACAAGTTGAAGTATATTTCTGTCATGTTCATATTCATATGGAATTGTTTCTTACAATCCAAAACACATGAGATTTTTATATAGATTTATCAAAATGTGGGATGTTTCCCAACCTTGCCTGTTCTCCATGATGTTGACCTCTCAGAATGATATCAGTATCAAAAATGGGTTTCTCATGTACAGAATCATGGAAATACAAATTTAGTTTACATTTCTATCACATTTAGAACCTGAGGTACACCCGTTTCTAATTTTATGCATAGAAATGCATTATGCTGGAGGTCAGTGACCTCTAGCTGACCCCAGAGATGACCTGTAAGAGTAATATCAGTATCAAAAATGGGTTTCTCATGGTCAGAAACAAGGAAATACACATTAACTTCACATTTCTATCACATTTAGATCCTAAGATACACCCGTCTAGAATTTCATGCATAGAAACTTCAAATTTCAAAGGTCAATGACCTCTACCTGACCCCTGAAGTTACACCTAAGAGGAATATCAGTATTATATGTGATTTTTTCATGTCCAGGCACATGGAAAAACACATTTATTTTACATTTACATCACATTTAGATGTTAAGATACAGCCTTTTCTAATTTCATGCATAGAAATGTGATATCATGGAGGTCAATGACCTCTAGCTGACCCCAGAGGTCAAACTGAGAATGCCTCCACGTCTCAAATTAAAGCTTATGCCTTCAAGAACAAACCCTGAAAGTTTCATGCTTTTTTCATTTTGTGCACAATTGTTATGCTTAACAGGCCCACTAATTAACAATAAATATTGTTGAAACCATATGAAAATGTGGACATAGGGGAAGGCTATAAGACACAAGCTGGACTTCGGGTCGGACCTTCTACTTGGACAAAATTTAATAACTGGACCTCAGTGACTTTTAATTGAATACCCCTGGTCTAGATCATCCTATAAAAAGAAAAAAAATTCTATCAGTTAAAAAAATGCATTGTTCAATTGCTTTCCTACAAGAAACCCATTTAACTGAAAATGAACACATAAAACTAAGAAGGGAATGGGTCAATTTGGTATATAGTGCTTCAAACGGGGGAAAAAGAGGGGTGGCGATCCTAATTAGCAGAACTCTGGCCTTTAGTACAGAGAAGGTGGTGCATGATAAATCAGGAAGATATGTCATGGTGGTTGGAAGTGTGGGAGAAATTGAGATTTCCATCTTGAATGTATATGCCCCAAATGACTATGATTCAAGTTTTTTCAAAGAAATTGCAAATATCATTGCAGACAATTTAAAAGGTATGCTAGTAATTGGAGGGGACTTTAATGCAGTGCAAGATGGGAAAAAGGACAGGACGCCAACAGAAAAAGGGCCTCAAAGTCCAAAAACACATATGCTGAATAATTTCATTTCTGAACTGGGACTTGTAGACCCATGGAGAGCTAAAAATCCTAAAGGGAAAGATTTCAGTTTTTTCTCCAGTGTACATAATAGTTATTCAAGGATTGACTTCTTTTGTCTTCCTTGACAATACATTTATAAAGTAATAGATTGTCATATTGAACCTATAACTCTGAGTGATCATGCCCCGGTCATACTAAAAGTGGACCTAGGCATGCACTCTTTTCAGATATTGGAGGTTGAATGTATCACAACTGAATAACACAGAAATAGTAGAGGATCTGAGACAACATGCAAAGGAATACTTTGAGATAAATGATAATGGAGAAGTCAACCCTTCAATTTTATGGGAGGGAGCAAAAGTGGTCCTAAGAGGGGAAAATCGTACAAATATCATCACAACTGAAGAGAAAGCGACTGGAGGAACAGTTGATCTTAGAAAATAAAATTAAGCTCTTAGAAATACAACACAAGAATACAAGATCAAGTAATACTGTTACAAACTTAAGGAGGCAAGAAAAACCTTAGACAAGCTTTTATCATATGAAGCAGAGGGAGCCCTAAGATTTCACCAAACAAAGATATTATGAGATGGGAAATAGATCTAGCTGCCTTCTAGCTTTCCAACTTCGTAAAGCCCAAGCCAACTGAACCGTCGCTAAAGTGGTCCATCCAACACTGGCTAAAACAGTATCTCACCCCAAAAAGGTGGCTGATGCATTTGCATCATTTTATCAAAAAAGAACCCAGATCACAAACAACAACAGACAACACCAGCACCTTCCTTGCCAATTTAAACCTCCCCACATTATCAGAGGAAGTATCACTACAAATGGTAACACTAATTACAGAAACAGAAATAAGGGATGCAATAAAAAGATTGAAAAATAATAAATCTCCAGGAGTCGATGGACTCTCTGGAGAGTTTTATAAATGCTTCATAAATGATTTAGTGCCAGTTTTAACCAGGGTGTACAGATATGCTCTCTCCAAGAATAACCCTCCTGAGACATGGTCACAGGCCATTATATCTGTGATTCATAAAGAAGGAAAGGAACCAACACTCTATGAAGGATATAGACCCATTTGCCTGATATGCAATAATCAGAATTTGCTAACAAGTATTTTAGCATGGAGAGTTAAAAAGCATATTACAACATGGATTAACCCAGATCAAACAGGGTTTATTCCCTGCAGACAGGATGCTAATAATATAAGAAGAACCTTAAACATTATTACCTGGGCTAAGAAAAACAAACAGACATCAATGCTCATAAGTTTTGATGCACAGAAAGCATTTGATACTGTGAACTGGGACTTCTTGTACAAAACGCTATCTGCAATGGGATTTCACCCAAAATTTGTAAAGTGGGTCAGAGCTATATACAAAAATCCAAAGGCGCGAGTTAGAGTGAATGGATACTGCTCTAAGTTCTTCGACTTGCAGTGGGGGGTGAGACAAGGAGACTGTCTTAGGCCCTGTCCACACGGCAACGGATTCAGGTGACTCCGATACAATTGCTTATCATTTAGGCCTGGCGTCCACACGGCACCGGCGTTTTGGGTGCCCAAAACGCAATCTTTTTGAGAACGGGTTCCAGAGTGGAAAGATCTGGCAACGTTGCCATTGTGAAGTCGTCTGGATAAGTAGAACGGATTTGTTTACGATGACGTCACAACCACATGACTGTGAGTGCTTCACGTCGGGTAGAAGTGTAACAAATATCACCAGGATATCACCAGGAAAAAGCCTTACAGAGCACTAGTGAGAGTGAAACACGAGCTTGGATATTATTATTATTATTATTATTATGTTCAGTGTTAGTTCACAGTAGTAATGCAAGAAGCAGAATAGTGACAGTAATAGTGAAGCAAAAACATGCAATTGTACAAACACTGCAGCTCTACAGCAAAATATTCATTTATGAAATGGTCTGATTCTTAACACCAGTAGTGCCAATGATCTTCTCATTGCGATGCGATGCGAGTTGTCAACAAATCCTATAACTTGGTTCATGAAACGCGCTTACAAAATATTTTCACTGTAAATATTTATTGTGTAATGGTGCAAAGTGAGAGAGAGAGAGAGAGAGAGAGAGAGAGAGAGACTCTGCCCTTAGGGCAGAGTCAATCCCGCCAGCAAAAATAAGGAAAAAAAAGGAGCGATCTCACCTCTTCAGATGTTGGTTTTAGTCCTACAATACATTCCTCAAAAAGGGCGTAGAGGAGCAAATTAATCCATCAACGTGTAGCATTCAATTTATTCCGGACCATTAAAGACGCCGCCTTCTGCGTAGAATCATACGTCATCCTCGCCGCCATATTGGATAGGTCAAAGCGGAGAATAAAGATTCATGTGCTGTGTATAACTGTACCAACAGGTTTACCGTCCAAACGAGATCACATGGGATTACCTTTCACAGGTGAGAAACAACAAATTAATCCATCAACGTGTAGTATTCAATTTATTCCGGACCATTAAAGACGCCGCCTTCCGCGTAGAATCATACGTCATCCTCGCCGCCATATTGGATAGGTCAAAGCGGAGAATAAAGATTAGCTGCGTTTAACTGTACCAACAGGTTTGCCGTCCAAACGAGATCACATGGGATTACCTTTCACAGGTGAGACTGGAAAAATACTTTTCATTGTATTTGGTCATTATAATGTAATTTTACGAACAGATTTTCCTGACTTTGTGGCTAATATGAAGTCTCGCGCATAACAGTTTACGCGCATGCGTCCTTACTTCTTCTATTGTTCTGGTGTCTCCAAAGGGACCGTCTTACAGCACCCCTAGAGGTGTGGCATGTGTATTGCATCGTTTTCAGCAAGCGTTGCGTTGCCATATGGACCTGATATTTTACTGATCGTTGCCCATTTGGACGCGATATATTTTTAAATAACATCTCGTTGCCGTTGTCGTGTGGATGTAGCCTTAGTCCCTTGCTCTTTGCTATAAATATTGAACCCCTGGCAGCATCTATAAGACAGAATGAGGAAATTAAAGGTATAAAAGACATGGGAAATAAGGAACATAAAGTATCTCTCTATGCAGATGATATCCTGACTTATATAAGTGATCCACTTGTGTCTGTCCCTGCACTAATGGACACTCTAAAGGAGTATGGAGAATTCTCTGGTTATCAGATCAACCAATCAAAATCAGAGGCTATGATGTTAGATGGACAGTGGCCTTTGCAACTAACAGCAAGGCTTAATTTTCACTGGTCACAAGGATTTAGATACCTGGGAATAATTCTAACAACAGATATATCAAAACTGTTCAAAGCCAATTATGGAAAACTAATGGGCCACTGTGGCAGCAGGGGCGTGGTCAAGCGCCGGTCTGTGACAGGAGGGTGGAGCCAGGGAAGGTGAGTGGCAGAATCGCTACACCTGACGGTAATTAACCTGTGTTTTGTGTGTGTTTTCCCCAGTAAACCGCTCCCTATTTAAGGAGGCTGAGAGAGAGCAGAGGGAGCGCAACCCGGGACCAGACGGAGAATATGTGTGTGTGTGTGTGTGTGTGTGTATGGGCTTACTCCGACTGAAAAGTGGTGTAAATAAATAGCCTTATCTGCCTCAAAACGTTGTCCTGCCGTCCTCTGTGCTCCACCCACACACTAGTCGCGCTACAGCCACATAAAAGCAGACCTTGTAAGATGGGAAATTCTGCCATTCTCTTTGATAGGGAGAATAGAAACAATAAGAATGAACATTCTGCCAAGACTGCACTTTCTCTTCTGATCATTACCCATATACGTTCCTGCGGCCACTTTTACCACTTTAGACAAATGGTTATCCAAATTTATATGGCAAAGCGAACCACCCAGACTTAAACTCAGAAGACTATTATGTTCAATAGACAATGGAGGCCTGAACTTGCCTAATCTGAAAAAAAATATTACTGGGCAGCCCAATTATGATCCATGGTTTCCTGGGTATCCCAGGAATCCGACACTATATGGGTTGGAATGGAGCAGAGCGAATGTCCAGATATGCCATTGGACTCATTCCCACTCCTAAATTTAGAACTCTATGGCAAGAAAAAGATGACCAACAAAGGTCAATGAGAAAATACTTCAAAATACTAAAAAATACGGGTCAAAAATACTTTAAAAATATGGTCAGTTGTAAGAAAAAGAATTAAGAGAGAATAACTTGGATATTAAAGATAAATGAGAACTAGAGATGAACACAATAATACAGTGCCTTGAAAAAGTATTCATACCCCTTGAACTTTTTCACATTTTTCCACCTTACAACCACGAACTTAAATGTTTTTTTATTGAGATTTTATGTGATAGACCAACACAGAGTAGCACATAATTGTGAAGTGAAACGAAAATGATAAATGGTCTTCAAAATTTTGAACAAATAAAAATCTGAAAAATGTGCTGTGCATTAGTATTCAGCCCCCCTGTGTCAATACTTTGTAGAGCCACCTTTTGCTGCAATTACAGCTGCAAGTCTTTTGTGGTATGTCTCTACCAGCTTTGCACATCTAGACACTGAAATTTTTGCCCATTCTTCTTTGCAAAATAGCTCAAGCTCAGCCAGATTGGATGGAGAGCGTCTGTGAACAGCAATTTTCAAGTCTTGCCACAGATGCTCAATGGGATTTAGGTCTGGACTTTGACTGGGCCATTCTAACACATGAATATTCTTTGATCTAAACCATTCCATTGTAGCTCTGGCTGTATGTTTAGGGTCATTGTCTTGCTCCTTCCCAGTCTCAAGTCTTTTGCAGCCTCCAACAGGTTTTCTTCCAGGATTGCCCTGTATTTACCGTAGCTCCATCCATCTTCCCATCAACTCTGACCAGCTTCCCTGTCCCTGCTGAAGAAAAGCATCCCCATAGCATGATGCTGCCACCACCATGTTTCACAGTGGGGATGGTGTGTGCAGGGTGATGAGCAGTGTTAGTTTTCCGCCACACATAGCGCTTTGCATTTAGGCCAAAAAGTTAAACTTTGGTCTCATCTGACCAAAGCACCTTCTTCCACATGTTTGCTGTGTCCCCTACATAGCTTCTGGCAAACTGCAAACGGGACTTCTTATGCCTGTCTTTCAACAATGGCTTTCTTCTTAGATTAGATTCACTTTATTCATCCCACATTGGGGAAATTCTCATGTTACAGTAGCAAGAAAAAGTCAAACAGATAACAAATAAAACTGAAATAAAAATTAGACAAACAAAGGATTAAATACAGAGGGCTATTTGCATCATCTACCATGAAAAAGTATAGAAAAGAAAAAATTGCCTTATTGAGAGGCTCAGAAATATTGCACATTACAGGTAGACTCTGTATATACACACACATATAAATAAATAACATATATATAAGTATGCATAAAAATAGTTTAAGGCCTATATTATTGCACATAATAATTGCATCGATGAGAGATGGCAGAGGTAGTAGTGGTGAAGTAGTGCAAATATAATGACAAACAGGTTATTGGTGCTACGTTACAAGTTGTGGGTGTTATACAGTCTGACAGCAGCTGGTATGAATGACCTGTGGTATCTCTCCTTCTTACACCTTCTACTACTAAAAGAGCTGCTTAAAGCCCCCACAGCCTCATGTAGGGGGTGAGAGGGGTTATCCATGATTGAGGTCAGCTTGGCTAACATCCTCCTCTCACCCACCACCTCAATGGAGTCCAGAGGACAGTCCAAGACTGAGCCAGCCTTTCTGACCAGTTTATTAAGTTTCTTCCTGTCCCTCTCTGAACTTCCACAGCCCCAGTAGACCACAGCGTAGAAAATCACTGATGCTACCACAGAGTCATATAAAGTCCTAAGCAGTGTCCTGCACACACCAAAAGACCTCAGTCTTCTCAAGAGGTGGAGACGACTTTGGCCCTTCTTGTACAGGACATTTGTGTTGTTAGTCCAGTCCAGTTTGTTGTTGAGGTGAACACCCAGGTATTTGTACTCCTCCACGATCTCAATGTCCAAACCCTGGATGTTCATTGGTGCAATTTGGGAAACCATCCTTCTGAAATCGATCACCACCTCCTTTGTCTTGCTGGCGTTGATGCGCAGGTGGTTCAGTTCGTACCAGGCGACAAAGTTGGTGATGACCTCTCTGTACTCCAGATCGTCCCCCTCTGACACACGTCCAACGATGGCTGTATCATCAGAGAACTTCTGGAGGTGGCAGCTGTCCGTGTTGTAGCTGAAGTCAGATGTGTAAAGTGTAAAGAGGAAAGGAGAGAGCACTGTACCCTGTGGAGCCCCTGTGCTGCAGACTACCATATCAGACACACAGTCACGGAGCCTCACATACTGCGGTCTGTTAATGAGGTAGTCGATGATCCATGCAGCCAGGTGACAGTCGACACCAGCTCCCTCCAGCTTCCCCCTAAGCAGTGATGGCTGGATTGTGTTGAAAGCACTGGAGAAGTAAAAGATAATGATTCTCCCAGTGCTCCCAGTGCCCTCCAGGTGCAACAGTGACCGGTGTAGCAGGTAAATGACAGCGTCATCCACACCAATGCCCGGTCGATATGTGAACTGCAGGGGGTCCATCTTGCTGTTCACCAGGTGTCGGAGGTGGGAGAGAACAATCCTCTCCATGATCTTCATGAGGTGAGACGTTAAAGCTACTGGTCGAAAGTGGTTGGGCTCCCTGGGGTGTGCAGTCTTGGGAACTGGAACCACACATGATGTTTTCCACAGAAGTGGAACTTTCTCCAGACTGAGGCTCAGGTTGAAAATGTACAGAAGAATCCCACAGAGCTGATCTGCACAGTCCTTAAGCAGTCTGGAGTTGATACCATCAGGGCCAGCAGCTTTCCTCGTCTTGATCCTCCTCAGCTCCTTCAACACCTGATCAGCTGTTATGGAGAGGCGAGGGGTGTAGCCAAGGTGTGACTCCTGTCGAGTGAGGTCGGGGGTGGAGTGTGTGGATTGGTCTGGCAGGGAGCGGAAGGGGGTGATGTGGTGTGAGGAGGGAGCTGTTGGTGTCAGAGGTATTATGAGGGGAGGGTGGGGTGGTGGTGGAGTGATAACACAGACAGGTCAGGACTATGGTGAGTGGGGGAGGGTGGGGTGGCACAGTCAAATCTATTGAAAAAGAGATTCAACTCATTTGCCCAGTCCTGGGCCCCAGATACAGGGCCCCTCCCACTGTCCTTTGTGTGGCCAGAGATGGTTTTCAGGCCTCTCCATACCTCTCCGGTGTTGCTCCCCTTGAGGCGCTCCTCCAGCTTCCTCCTGTAGCTGTCCTTGCCTCTCCTTATCCCCCTCTTCAGCTCCCTCTGCACTCTTCTCATCTCCTCCTTGTTGCCAGATTTAAAAACCCTCTTCTTCTTGTTTAATAGGGCTTTTAGTTCAGAGGTCACCCAGGGTTTATTGTTGGGAAAACACCGTACCTTCCTGACTGGCACAGTGTTTTCAACGCAGAAATTAATGTAATCCGTGATGCAGGTTGTCAGGCTATCAATGTCATCCCCGTGATGTTCACACAACACATCCCAGTCCGTGGTGTCAAAGCAGTCCCTCAGTGCCATACTGGTCTCCTCAGACCACCTCCTTACATACCTCTTGGTGGGTGGTTGTTTATTCACCATAGGTATGTATGTAGGGGACAAGTGAACCAGATTGCGGTCAGAACGGCCCAGCAGGGGGAGGGGTGATTAACTATATGCGTCCTTCCTGTTCACATACATTAAATCCAAAGTTCTCTTGTCTCTGGTGTGGCATTTCACATACTGAGTGAAGGTTGGGAGAGTGGAGGACAGGGAAGCATGATTGAAGTCACCGGAGATTAGTAGCAGGGACTGGGGGTGCGATGTCTGAAGCTTTGACACTGTAGTGTGTAAGAGCTCACAGGCTGCAGCAGCATCGGCCGCCGGGGGCATGTACACAGTTATCACGATAACGTGCGAGAATTCCCTCGGGAGGTAATATGGCCAAATGCTAACTGCTAGCAGTTCAATATTTTTACTGCAATACTGCTCCTTTACCCTGATGTGCCCCGGGTTACACCATTTGTCATTCACAAACATCACTATACCCCCTCCTTTCCTCTTGGCGCTCTCCTTGGCTTTCCTGTCTGCTCTCATGAGTTGAAATCCGTCCAGAGTGACGTGTGAGTCAGGTGAGAGTTCATTCAGCCAAGTCTCTGTGAAGCACATAAGGCTATACTCCTGGTACTCCCTCTGCAGCCTGGTTAGCGTCGTTAGCTCATCCATCTTACGGCGCTAACCAGGCTGCAGAGGGAGTACCGGGAGCGTAGCCTTATGTGCTACTTCTTGCCACTCGTCCAAAAAGGCCAGATTTGTGGAGTGTACGATTTATAGTTCTCCTGTGCACCGATTCTCCCACCTGAGCTGTGGATTTCTGCAGCTCCTCCAGAGTGATCATGGGCCTCTTGGCTGCTTCTCTGACCAGTGCTCTCCTTGCTCGCTCTGTCAGTTTAGGTGGACAGCCATGTCTTGGTAGGTTTGCAGTTGTACCATACTTTTTCCATTTTTGAATGATGGATTGAACAGTGCTTCTTGAGATGTTCAGAGCTTGGGATATTTTTTTTATAACCTAACCCTGAACTTTATCCCTGACCTGTCTGGTGAGTTCTTTGGTCTTCATGATGCTGTTTGTTCTTCAGTGTTCTCTAACAAACCACTGAGGCCTCCACAGAACAAGTGTATTTATGCTCAGAGTAAATTACACACAGTAGGACTCTATTAACTAATTAGATGACTTCTGAAGGCAATTGATTGCACTGGATTGTATTTAGAGGTATCAGAGTACAGGGGGCTGAATACTAATGCACACCACATTTTTAGATTTTTATTTGTTTAAAATTTTGAAGACCATTTATCATTTTCGTTTCACTTCACAATTATGTGCTACTCTGTGTTGGTCTATCACATAAAATCTCAAAAAAAACTTTTAAGTTCGTGGTTGTAAGGTGGAAAAATGTGAAAAAGTTCAAGGGGTATGAATACTTTTTCAAGGCACTGTATCTGATGAACAGTGGAAAATTGCATGCGAGCAGGGAAATAAAGTAACCAGTAGTCCTAACTGGAGAGAATTTGGATGGAAGCTTAAAATGAGATACTTTAGAAGACCACTTATAACATCAAATGCCCCTTTTCCACCAAATCAGTTCCAGGGCTGGTTCGGGGCCAGTGCTGGTGCTGGTTCACAACTCGTTCAACTTGTGAGCCAGCTGAGAACCAGTTTGCTTTTCCATAGCTCAGGGGAGCCACGTCATTACGTCGCTGTATACGTCAGTTACGTCGCTGCGTTTGCATAAACCTTGGCACGAACATCGAAGCAACAACAACACAGAGAAGAAGCAGCAACAACAACAATAATGGATGACTTCGCGTTTGTACAGCTGCTGCTTCTCGTCACTTAAAAATGGCAATCTTTCGCAGTCTTGCTATTTTGTTGGTCTTAACAACTCCGCCCCCCCCCCCCCTGCTGACGTAAGCAGTTCTTTCCTCTGGCCCAGCAGAGTTGGTGCTAGCCTGGAACCGGTTTTTCTGGCCCCAGAGCCAGTTCTTTGTCAGTGGAAACAGAAAACCCGGTTCCAAACTAAGCACTGGCCCTGAACCAGCCCTGGAACTGCTTTGGTGGAAAAGGGGCAAAAGTGGAACAATAGTGCACAGTGTTGGAGGGGCTGCAGTTTGGTGGAAGACCACACACATATTTTGGGACTGTCCAAAGTTATCAGAGTATTAACAAAACATACAAAGGGAAATAAAACAATGTTTGTCTATAGTCATACCATTGGAACCATCACACTTTATATTAGGAATATTGCCTGATAACTTGCACATATCAAAAGCATATAAAATACACACATTTTACATTAACAGTGAGAATGTAACAATATAGGTTGATTCTGTACATAAGTGCACTTTATCACGACTTAAGCCAACTAGCTACATCACTTCCTGATTTCCCAAACTATGGAGAAGGGAGCCCAGACGATGCCTGTGTTACTCGCACGTTAAAAAAAAGGCATTAAAAGCAATTTGCGTTAGCGCATTTTATATATGAGAGAATATTACACAGTCGCTTGACAATATTAAGTTTATCTTCGAGTAGTGAACCTATTTCATGAGTGAGCATAGCAAAAGAGTGATTTTTTTAACACGAAAATATAAACTTCATATCTTCACGCCACCATGTAATGTTCTTTATATTATATAGACACATCCACAAAAAAATACGCAAGTTAGTCAAAAGAATTTTAATTTTGAACTGGTTCAACATTTTGACGTGTCAAGTCAGTGTCAGGTGTGCGAGTATGACAGATGTAAGCGCAGATATTCACTAAGCATAAACAGTGACATGCAGAGCGATGTAAACTAAAGTACGTGAAACACACAACAGGCAAACAGTCCAAAGGAGCAGGCGAGGTCGGAATCGTGGAAACAGGCAGGAGGTAAAACGAGGCTCGGACAGAGCATCAGAGGCAAGACTATAACGAGAACTAGATACGAGAAACCAAGAATCAAAAACCAGGAAGTCAACCGGACCGAGGAAACTAGGCTTAGCATGGCACACTAGACGCGGCGTAATACTTCGCGCAGTCCTTAAATAGTCCAAACATAGTTCATTGATTAGTGGCAGGTGCACCTTGTTGACGGCACGTGGCATCGACAGTCAGTGGGAAAACACTGGGAGCGACATTATCAGATTGAAATACTGGGAAACATGTCACGGGCAATTCCATGTAAATGTCAACCTCACCATGCAAAAATAAAGCAACATGCAATACATCAAAACCACTCCCAGAGATATCACCTAGGCCTGTACTAAATAAATAAACAAATAAATACATACATAAATAAATATTTTGATCACCTAATACGTCACTGTCAGTCTTTCTTTCTTATAATGTAAAACCCAAGCTAAAATCAACTTTGATCATGTACAATTCTATATTATTGCCACAAGCCACAGAAATGTATGCTAAAATCCACAAAACAGCAAAACAATAGCCATCCTAAATATTATTTAAGAACTTTGATAGTTTTAGCTGATATTTAGAGAGTTTTTCAAAGGGTTATGGTGGTTAAATTGCTGATTTTCTAAACATATGCCATGTCTATTTCAGACGCGTCACATCCATAACGGAATTTCGTCACATCCATAACGCCGACTTTTCCTTCCGAAACTCTGCATGAAATACAAAATATTTTAAACAAAGATTTTTTAATATTCACCTTGGACCCCTCTATCAAACGGATATCTCCATTTCGACATTAGGTTTACAATTTCACAGAGTTTGATAAAAATGTACAGTCACCCAAGAAAAGTGATACTTTTTCTGTCACATCCATAACGCATCTTTTATTGGCATTTTCTGGCATGCCCTAGATGTACTATGGGAATTGTTCTTGTTCTATCACTTCTCCAGTATGGTACAGCCTTAAAATATGCAACACCTGTTTAAATACTGGGAGACAATAAAACATGCACTGGGTCATTTGTTGCCATTTTGAGTTCAAGTGTCACGTCCATAACGCTGGAATTGCTCTCACACAGATCCGCAATACATTTCTTATGAAAAATACAAGTTCTTCAACAGAAGAAGATAAACTTCATATTTTCAAGCCAAAGTGTGATTTTCTTTGTATTATATAGACACAAACAATGCATATCAAGTCAGTGGGAAAACATTGAGAGTGATGTCAGAGTGAAAATATCAGGAATTATTGTACATACAGGATACTTTTTTGATGGAATAAAAACATGTATTCTATTCCCTTCTAGCAGGTTTCATTCATTTGGTTTGATAGCATGCAATATTGTTAGCATATTGCTTATCCCACGTGTATTACGTCACTGTACCCAATGGAAAATAAGCATTGAATATGGTTTACGATATTGCATGGTTGTCAAGACAACATGACGTCAAACATCAGACACGTAAAACTTCCGCGCTCGCGAGTGACAATTAGTAAACAAACATGGCCACCATTTTGCTTCGTTAAATATGGAAGATTTTGAGATAATTTTGAAAGGAATATGTATGTATGTATGTATGTATGTATGTGTGTATGTAGAATAATAATAATAATAATAATAATAATAATATTGGCTGGCTTTTTTTCTTGGTATATCAGATACATTCTATTCAGCTAGCATGATACTGAACTCATCTTTGACTCATTCAATATCATGTTTGCTGAATGGAATATATCTGACATACCACTCAACACCAGTCAATATTTAAATATGTCACTCAGATCCGCAGTGTATTTCATATGAAAAACATGAGTTTTTCAACATGAGAATTCTATATCTTCAAGCCAATGTGTGATTTTCTTCTTTATTATATAGACACATTCACAAACAAAAAGTACCCAAATTTATCAAAACAATTCATCGATATCCTTATGAGTGAAGATATTGAAAAAGGTCACTCGATGTCCTGGATGTAGTGCGTATGAAAAATATGAGTAATTTTATATATTAGTGTGTGTTTGGACACAAGTGCTTTACTGGGAAAAACGCCACTCGCATACCCAGTAAGAAACACAGCCTTGGATTGGCCAAGTCAGGAACACGGGATCCGATTGGTCGACAGATGGGACGACTAAAAGCTATGCTAACGTCCAATGGTAAGAACACAGAAAAATTAATAGTCACAGAAGACATTCAATAACTGCATTATTTTCTGTCACATACAACAGCATCAACTTCTAAAATTTCAATTGGAGCTCGATTGGTGTGCCTAGCCCAGATGTGCCTAGCGCAGTTTGTGAGCCCTTCGGCGAGGCACTTTTATTGAACCCTATGGGTAGCACAGTTAGTGAGCCCCGCAAATAGTGCCTCTAGCAAGCCCAGTGGCTAGCGCCAATAGCTAGCCCTGATTTATTCTGAGGAAATAGTGCCAATAATGTATCTCTAAACTTTATAGAGTTAAAAGAGTTAATTTTTAATTAGTTGGTGAATTAGTCCTGTGAAGTAGTAACACTGCTAAGTTAGTGGTAACATGCTATGAACAGTGTCATCATGTAGCTGTCTTGACATAAGCATGTTGAAACCAACCCTAAGCTACTCATTCATTGATTGGTAGAAATCCTGTCAGTCATCAAACAAATGAAATGACCTGAAAAATCTGTTGAAAGGTACCATCTTGTTCCCACTACACCATTCAACATACCAAAAATCTGATCACAATTTAAACCTGTGACTTCATGTATACCAATTCTAGCCACTTAGGGGGAGGGTAGCCAAGATGGGTGAAAAAGTCAATATTTCTGTTGCCAAATGGTGGTGCTATATGAGGGTGTCACTCTGGGCATGTGAATATCATCACAACCATCATAACCAATAACCTGTGAAGTTTGAGCTGTATCAAGCAATGCACTTCCTATAAATTCATAATGTTACAATTTCAACACCTTGCAAGATATCAAAGATCCCTTTGCAATTTAACAATAGCAACATCTTGCAATCATGTATACCAAATCTGACATGAATACGATGAACCGCCTTGGAGGAGTATTTAAAAATGTTAAAACATACAAAATCCAACATAACACACTTCCTGTTGTGCATGGCTAATGTAATGCATATTACAAATTTTTGTTGTAGGGAGACCCACATGTGTACCAAGTTTGGTGCATATACATGAAACTATATGCGAGACACAAGACTCAACTACAAACGGTGGATTTGAAAGTTGAGGATGTTATGGACTATGTAGGTGGGTTGTCCATCCAGAGTGAGGGGTGAAGTGGAGGGAAAATTGCTGGCTAAGGGTCCAGGTATGACACGTGGAAAGTGCATGAGAGTCTACTGTGTTGGGGCAGGTCGAGCTTGTAGGTGATATTGGTTACTTATTGCAGGATCTTGAAAGGGAGTTTTTTGCAGGTTTGGAGGTTCCTGATGTCTTTGGTGGACAGACACACTCTGTCCCCTGGGTTATATTGGGGGGCTTCCTTTTTATGGTGGTCAGTGAAGTGCTTGTACCTCTGAGCTACTCGTTCCAAGTGCTGGTGGACACTCTCCCATACCTGCTTGCTATGCCTGAGCCAGTCTTCGACTGTGGGCATGTCAGTGGGATAGTTGTCCCATGGGAAGAAGAGGTTGGTCACTGAATACACACTGGAAGGGTGTAAGCTGAGTGGCAGAGTTTTGTAAAGAGTTTTGTGCATACTCAGCCTATGGCAGGAACTGCGCCCAGTCCATCTGATTCTCGATCTCATTTGTCTTCTCAACATTCAGAGACAGGTTGTTGTCTCAACACCAATCCACCAGTTGCCTGTCCTCTTCTCTGTATACAGACCCATCATTGTTACTGATGAGTCCCACCACTATTGTATCTTCTACTAACTTGATATGGTTTGAACTGTGCATGGCAGCACAGTCATTTGTCAGCAGGGTGAACAGAAGTGGGCTGAGCACACAACTCTGGGGTGTGCCGGTGCTCAGTCTGCAGTTGGTATGTCTGCGTACTAGCAATTACTGTACATTAGTGCTGATTGTGAAACAATGCAAGCATCTGTAAAATATCCAAACAGCTTTCCACATCAACAGTTATTAGCAGCCACATTCACCTCAAGAAGAGTCAAGTGAGACTGTGAGCAAAGAGTCAGGCTGGAGGACATATTTACACACACACACACACACACACACACACACACACACACACACACACACACACACACACACACACACAGAGATTTTCAGCTTGTCAGTTTTAAAATGAGGTTAAATACCACAATAACACACCAAGACATTATTATTAGTTTGCCACTTGTCAATATGTCTTTAACAAATAATAATCAGGCTACAATTACCAAATTGTATTATTTGCGTTTCTTGTGGCAAGCAATATAATTTGCTTTAACACAGACAGCTATAGTCTGTATGCATATCAAACATCTTGGTTTAGCACTGGCATGGTCCAGTCAAATAAAACAAAACTGACATGTCCAATCAGATTTGAACTGAGGGGGTTTCCTGGTCAATGTTGTTTTTTCATGTAGGCCATGTTGTTCTTAGTTTGAGACAGTTAATGATTATCAGTTACTTACTGGTAATAACAGGTGGAGATGACCAGTGGCTTTAGCTAGCTTGTCGAGGACCGTAGAAAGCATGCACATCTTCTGACATTTACGCATGCTTTACGGTGTAGGTCGGAAGTCAAGTATATGGTGTGGGATAAGGTAAAAATAAAGTAGTTTGGAGGGCAAGATGGCTGCGAGGTGACATTCTGGTGACATTGCAAGACGGTAGTAGGAGGTGAGATTGATCATGGCAGTGTTCTGCTGCTAGAGGCCGAGAACAACAACAACACATGTGGATTCGACAGACTCAGCTCCCCCCCCCCACATCAAGACTGCAAAAACATACAATTGTATAAGTGTGGAGCAATTGGAGTAATTTATTGACAAGTACTTATATGCTTTATACTTTTATGCTAGTACAAAAGGACCCTACCACTGAAACAGACGATCTCCTCACTACTGACATTGAGGTGAGTGTCCTTGAATCAATAAACAGAAAGCTAACCATTCTTGAGGAGTTACACTGAAATGCAACGTTTTGCACTAGTCTGGTGTACAATCAGGCTGAAATCCAGACCCTCAAAAATGACAATACCATACTCCAATCCACTGTCAAAATGCTCAACAATCAAATGGACAATGTAATAAAACAGGTTAATGAGAGAAATTATACTTGACATTCAATGTCAAAGCATGAGTGATGATCTCGATTTCTCAGGAGTCCCCGAATATCAACAGAACAACCCATAAAATGTGATCCAAGAATTCATACACACTGCATTGAAACTTCCATCAGATGCAGTAGAGAAAATAACTTTCCACCATGTCCATCGTCTCAGAGTATGGGGTAAAGGAAACGGTACTCACCCTATTATAGCGAAATTTGAAGATTTTAAACAGAAGGAACTGATTAAAATCAAGGGAAAGAGCTCAAAGCCACAAAATTTGGGCTCAATGACCAACTCCCCAAAGAAATAAATGAACGAAGGAAAAAACGGTTTCCAATTATGAAACTGTACCAGGCAAAGGGCAACCACACATCAATTGTCATGGACAAACTGTATATTGAGGGACAACTATTCTGCAGCAGCTCTATTACTCCTTGGCTGATTTGATTTCCATAACTATATCAAAACCTGAATATATACGGTACAAAACCTCCTAATGTGATCTCATACCCCTGATAACTTACTCAGTCCTAATGCAACTCCCTACCTTGCTCTCTCTCTCACATTCTGGCTTTTTTTTTGCACTCTCTCTCTCCTACTCTCTTGTCCTCTCTTATTCACTTGCTTGATCTATCTCTGTTGTGTACGTATGTGTGATTATGTCCTCTGTGTTTATGTATTTACAGTATGCATGTTTATATCCTCTGTGTGTATGTGTGATAATACATTTTTGTTGGTTCACTAGGAGAAGAGTGTCTACAAAATTAATAAGAAAATTTGTTTACGTGTCATGGGGAAAATATATGGCCATGAAGCCCCCTTTATTTTGCCATAACATTGATGACAACTATATTGATGATGGTTTTGATGATGATGACCATTGTACAGATTATTAGGAAACTTGTGATAATGGTGATGATAATTATTATTCTGGTAATATGTATACTTAGTCATATTGATAAGGGAAATGGAACAGTGAGGATCCTCTTCTTGGACTTCTCGAGTGCCTTCAACACCATCCAGCCCCTTATGTTTCAAGACAAACTGAACAGGATGCGAGTGGACCCCTGCCTGGTCACCTGGATCTCTAGCTACCTCACCGACAGGCCGCAGTACGTCAGGCTGAAGGACATCACGTCTGACACTGTGATTAGCAGCACCAGAGCACCCTAGGGCACGGTGCTGGCCCCTCTTCTTTTCACCCTGTACACCGTGGACTTCTGCTACAACTCGGAGCTGTGTCACATTCAGAAGTTTGCTGTGTTCACATTCAGATGACACAGCCATCGTACGGTGTATCAGGGATGACAGAGAGGAGGAGTATAGGAGCCTGGTGAGGGACTTTGCTATCTGGTGCAACAGGAACCATCTGCAGCTCAACACCCCAAAGACCAAGGAGCTGGTCATTGACTTTAGGAGGTCCAGACCAAGATCACGACCAGTTCTGATCAAGGGAGTTGAGGTGGAGGCTGTGGCTTCCTACAAGTACCTCGGGCTGTGGCTGGACAGCAAGCTGGACTGGACTTGCAATACCAACCACTTGTACAGGAAGGGACAGAGCAGGCTATACTTCCTGAGGAGGCTGCGGTCCTTTAACATCTGCAGGAAACTCCTGTGGATGTTCTATCAGTCCATGGTCGCCAGTGTCCTGTTTTACACCATGGTGTGCTGGGGGAGCAGCACATCCCAGAAGGACACATCCAGGCTGGACAAACTGATCAGGCGGGCCGGCTCTGTGGTCAGCATGAAGCTGGACTCTCTGGTGACGGTGGCAGAGAAGAGGATTATGGACAAACTACTGAACATCATGGACGATGCCAGTCACCCTCTGCACACCGTCATCAGCAACCAGAGGAGCCTGTTCAGTGACAGAATGCTCCTTCCCAAGTACAGGACTAACAGACTTAAAAACTCCTTTGTCCCTCACACCATCAGACTGTACAACTCCTCTCTGGGGGGGGGGGGGGGGGGGTAACAGGAGGACAGAGGACGGGAAGGAGTAGTAGCCTAGCCTAGCCTGCAATACCTCTCCTGCTGGACTTTTTTCTTTTTCTTTCTTTTTTTCCCATATCTTATTCTTTTTTTATATCTGTATATGTAAATACTTAATTTAATTTATCTAGAATTTTCTCTAATTTCTATTCTCTGTTTATCCTGTAATGATGCTACTGGAATTTTAATTTCCCTGAGGGAACCCTCCCAAAGGGATCAATAAAGTTCTATCTAATCTAATCTACATGCCCATGTACACACACACACACACACCAACAAAATGTTTTTTTTTCTTTTAACACACGCATTGCAGGTACTTACACACCCTTCTACACTGCCTATGGTATATCAATTAATATGATCTATATATAGGGTGACCAGATTTCCCTAGTCTGAAACCAGGACACTTTTGTGCGCGACCATGCTTGTGCACGCACACCTTTTTTTTACATAAACGTGACACTCAGAGAGGTGCTCTTATCATTTTGTTGAAGCTCACATTTATCAACATCTCACATGAAATAAAACAAACAGGCATTTTGTTATCTAGTAGCATAGTGGTATACAGATCAGTTAAATTATGGTCAGACAACAGATTTTGTAATGGCTGAGAATAGGCCAGGCTATGTCCATAGGCCAAATTTAAACTGATTTATTTCACCTGTTTGTGAGAACACCAAGAAGAATGCATATGCACATGTAGGCTATATCTCTAAAATTGTATGCACTATAGCATGAACTTAAAAAGTAGATATGTGACCTCAACATAGCCTAGGTCAGAATCAACCTTACTAACCATTCCCCACAACTGAATGAATAAAGCAAGATGATGTGTACAAAAGTGAACACTTTAATGGAAGGTGCAACAAGCTGTTCAACACAGCAATATGGCCAAACTGTCAGAATGGTATGTTAAACGGAAACAAAAAAGAGATAAGTGATTTGAGAATATATACTACGGAAGCCGAGAGAGGCCCTTCATATAATCCTTTTTTTTATTCACCTTGTTATCCCGAGATAACGACATAATTAATTCAGGATCTCGAGAAAACAACACAACTAATTCGAGATCTCAAGAAAACAAAACCGTTATTCCGAGATAACAACATAATTAATTCAGGATCTCGAGAAAACAACACAACTAATTCGAGATCTCGAGAAAACAAAACCGTTATTCCGAGATCTCGAGAAAACAAAATTATTCCGTGATCTCGAGAAAACAAAACAATTATTTCATGATCTCGAGTAAACAGCTGAGAAATGGTTCATTCAGGTGCACCAAGAGACTTGTGATATGCTGACTTTGGGGCTATTTCTCATTCTGTATAGATGCAACTTTGGTCATTAGAATGTCTGGAATAATCGATCACCTAATAAGGCAATATTTTGATCAGGGGTTGACACAGGGAGAGATTGCATTAAGCCTTTTAATAAGGGATAATTTCAAAATTAGTCCGTGGCACCTCCGCAGAAGACTGGCCCGGCTTCGTCTCTACTGACGGAGATACAGTGATCCAGCTGAGATCATGAAATAATTGTTTTGTTTTCTCGAGATCTCGAATTAGTTGTGTTGTTTTCTCGAGATCCTGAATTAATTATGTCGTTATCTCAGGATAACAAGGTGAATAAAAAAAGATTATATGAAGGGTCTCGCGGCTTCCGTAAATATACACTCAAACAAAACAGCAATAAAGGAGGAGAGGGGCGACAGCCCGAGGAAAGCCCCCACAGGAGCGCACAGCATTTGCAACATAGGCTACCCAACTCAGTACAAGAACAAAACACTTACAGTGTGTGCAGTAGGCTTTGTGCACATTGTTCTGCACCTCTCGGAGGAAGGGGTAGGTGCCCTGTAAATCTTTGGAAAAGGTACATTTTCTTTTTGGCATAATTGCTGCGGCATTACTACTGCTAGCTGCTAGACAAAGAACATTCACGCCAGTTAATGTTTATTTTATTGTTGCATGGCAACACGTTCTGTTGTCTGGAATAATGTGGCTAAATAAACACCCATGCCACAGGGCCAAGGGGCAGTAACCAGGAAAGTTTGCAATTCCTGTCAATTCATCAAAATAGTAAATGCAGACATTTCTCCGCTAATGATTCCCACGCTGCTCAGTCGCAAACATCGCGAGTGGCGAAAACCGGGACATATCCGTGTCCCGACAGACTTTTGTCGGGACTTGGGACGCACAACCCCAAATCGGGACTGTCCCGGTAAAACCGGGACGTCTGGTCACCCTATCTATATAATCATTGACAAACTAATGTCAATCAAACTTATTAGTTGAAATATCCATGGTATTAACTTGCAGGCAAAGAGAACAAAAAGGTATTAAACCATCTCACCAATCTCAAAGCACATATTTGTCTGTTGCAAGAGACACATCTTTTGCAATCAAAAATTAAAAACATCAATCTACACCCAAGTCTACTCTACTTTCTGTGATTCCAAGAAACGAAGTGTCTCCATATTAAAAAAACAAAAACATACAGTTCATTTATAATTCAAGTATTGCTGACCTGAAAGGGTGATATGTTACAATCCATGGTTCAATTAATAATAATAATAATAATAATAATAATAATAATAATAATAAATATAACCAGAGTAGGGATGTTAACCGATGACCGTTTGACCGATGGTTGACCGAATCAACGTCAACCGGTTAATTTTTTTTTTTGGTTGTCGGTTAAAAAAAAAAAATCAATCGTTTTGAAGCTGCCGATTTTGGAGCGGAGAACCTGGTGTTGTAAACGCTTGGGGCATGCCATGCGGTGTAAGGACGACAGCTGACAAATCAGAAACACCCATTCAGTCATGTCCCGCCCTCCCGCCCCAGTTGAAGACAGCTGCCACGCTGCGAAAAAAAAGTCTCAGTGTTGGATTACATTTTACTACAATGTTAACCAGGTGCGTAACATCAAGGAAATTCTTGACTATTAAAGAAACAAGAACACGGCGCATGAATGAAGTCGATGGTTGATTAGTCTGGTGAATATTAATGTCAACGTAATAATAATAATACACAAGCTCTGAACTAAAACCTGGTTACTCAGTGATGTTACTTAGCATCAGACAGTTGCTATATTAGCTTAGTGGCTAATCAGCTCAGCTCCAGCTATCCCATTCCCAATGGCTGTGCACAATTAGCAGCCATGTAACCGTAATATCAGTAGCTGGAAAACAATTGCAGTATGAGGTCTCTGTGGCTCACTTTGAAGAAAAGTGCCTAGTCCGTAGCAGTATGCAATATCAACACACAGCCTACTGCAGTTAACTGTAAACACCAGGGGCCGTATCGCTAAAACGTCCTATCTTCAATGAAAAGTTAAGATGGGACAAGTGTATGATAGGATTGTTTTCAATAGGCTACTCAATGCAAGCACCTGTAGTGACTGAGCTAAAGCTTGCTGCTTAGAAAATGACGGCAATTTATTGAGAACATGTTCACACTGATATTTTTAATGCCAAGTTGCAACTTAACAAAAGTGCATGCCCCTTGCTGACACGTCCGCAGACACAGACCCGGGTGGAGAAGGACAAGGAGGAGGGGTCGAGGGGGGATTTCACGCTTCTCACAATGTCTTTAAGCTGTAGCCATTTGTCCTCTGCTCCAATACAAACCCCTCGACATCAGTGCCGCGTTTGACTAAATGTTTCGCACTGTAGAAAAGGTAATGTGAGTGGAGCGACTGGGACTGAATGTGCTGATGCTCGCGGTTAGATTTAGAATAGATTCTAATAATTCCAATTCTAGAATTTTAAACTCATAGGTTAACCGAATTTAACCGGCTAATGAGGCTCGGTGGTCGGTCAAGATTTTTTTTAGTTTTCGCCATCCCTAAACCAGAGCCAATGTGTATGGTCCAAACAATGATCCAACATTTTTCCATAACTTTATCACCACTTGATTTCTCATTCACCACCTTGAAAATAGGGAGAGACTTTAATACAGGCTTACACCCAGTAATTGACTGATCTAACACTACAGAAAATAAAAGAGCCTGGAACGCCACTAAATTAATAAAACAATACATGGATGATTTTGGCCTTGGCGATAGCTGGCAACTACAAAACCCATCAGCAAAAGAGTACACATTCTCCTCGTCCATACACAAAGCTTTCTCTAGGATTGATTTCTTCCTTATAAGCAACTCTATTATGCCCAATATTTCTAACATACAAATTCACCCAACTACAGTGGTGCTTGAAAGTTTGTGAACCCTTTAGAATTTTCTATATTTCTGCATAAATATGACCTAAAACATCATCAGATTTTTACACAAGTCCTAAAAAGTAGATAAAGAGAACCCAGATAAACAAATGAGACAGAAATATGATACTTGGTCATTTATTTATTGAGGAAAATGATCCAATATTACATATCTGTTAGTGGCAAAAGTATGTGAACCTCTAGGATTAGCAGGTAATTTGAAGGTGAAATTAGAGTCAGATGTTTTCAATTAATGGGATGACAATCAGGTGTGAGTGGGCACCCTGTTTTATTTAAAGAACAGGGATCTATCAAAGTCTGATCTTCACAACACATGTTTGTGGAAGTGTATCATGGCACAAACAAAGGAGATTTCTGAGGACCTCAGAAAAAGTGTTGATGCTCATCAGGCTGGAAAAGGTTAGAAAACCATCACTAAAGAGTTTGGACTCCACCAATCCACAGCCAGACAGATTGTGTAGAAATGGAGGAAATTCAAGACCATTGTTACTGTCCCCAGGAGTGGTCGACCAACAAAGATCATTCCAAGAGCAAGGTGTGTAATAGTTGGCGAGGTCACAAAGGACCCCAGGGTAACTTCTAAGCAACTGAAGGCCTCTCTCACATTGGCTAATGTTAATGTTCATGAGTCCATCATCAGAACACTACTGAACAACAATGATGGGCATGGCAGGGTTGTAAGGACAAAGTCACTGCTCTCCAAAAAGAACATTGCTGCTCATCTGCAGTTTGCTAAAGATCATGTGGACAAGCCAGAAGGCTATTGGAAAAATGTTTTGTGGATGGATGAGACCAAATTGGAACTTTTTGGTTTAAATGAGAAGCATTATGTTTGGAGAAAGGAAAACACTGCATTCCAGCATAAGAACCTTATCCCATCTGTGAAACATGGTGGTGGTAGTATCATAGTTTGGGCCTGTTTTGCTGCACCTGGGCCAGGACGGCTTGCCATCATTGATGGAACAATGAATTCTGAATTATACCAGCGAATTCTAAAGGAAAAGGTCAGGACATCTGTCTATGAACTGCATCTCAAGAGAAGGTGGGTCATGCAGCAAGACAACGATCCTAAGCACACAAGTCATTCTACCAAAGAATGATTAAAGAAGAATAAAATTAATGTTTTGGAATGGCCAAGTCAAAGTCCTGACCTTAATCCAATCGAAATGTTGTGGAAGGACCTGAAGTGAGCAGTTCATGTGCGGAAACCCACTAACATCCCAGAGTTGAAGCTATTCTGTATGGAGGAATGGGCTAAAATTCCTCCAAGCTGGTGTGCAGGACTGATCAACAGTTACTGGAAACGTTTAGTTGCAGTTATTGCTGCACAAGGGGGTCACACCAGATACTGAAAGCAAAGGTTCACATACTTTTGCCACTCATAGATATGTAATATTGGCTCATTTTCCTCAATAAATAAATGACCAGGTATAATATTTTTGTTTCATTTGTTTAACTGGGTTCTCTTTATCTACTTTTAGGACTTGTGTGAAAATCTGATGATGTTTTAGGTCATATTTATGCAGAAATATAGAAAATTCTAAAGGGTTCACAAACTTTCAAGCACCACTGTATCACTTCAGACCATGCCCTAATCAAGGACGCGTTATCCTAATGGGCTTCATGGGCAGCTGCACAGGGCCTCAGCCACTAGGGGGCCTTGGAGGTAGCGAGATCGGAAAATATGAAACAATATTTTCAGAAGTTTTGATCATATTGATAACATTTTGGATGCATTTCACCACCCATAAGGAAGCCCACCTTGTCCCGTCGCATAAATCACCCGTCATTGTCAATATGATCACTGTCCACCATGTCTTCACACACTACGCCAGCTTGAGTTCAATGATTTAATTAATGACTTCGCTTTCCAGAAAAGTAGGAAATTGCCTTGTAAGTTGACCCATGGCTGTCAAACTGAATGCGCAAAGCTGTGTGCCACTGCTGTTTGGGACATTACGTGTGTGAAAGGATGAAATGTTTCACATAGCCTAACATTTTGAGATTTATTTCCGAGAAGCAAGATATAGAGCCCTGCACTCTCGCGGGACCCGACGCAAAGCAGTGCGGCGCGGGACAAATTTTAAAAGCTCATTGCGGGCGCGGGCGGGAGGGGGAGTGCACAATGCGGGAGCGGGCGGGAGAGGTGATAAGCTGCAGTCCCGCTAACTAAAAACGTGTTTAAAATAAAATTTATAAATTATTAATTTATGTCTATCATATATAATTTGTGCTGGATATTTTATTTGGCATTAATAAAAACATTTTAAGATGCCTAAATTTGCGGATGTGGTCTAATCTCGCGTACGTTTCTGATTCCTTTCCGCTCTTCCGTGTTTGAGATCTCCGATCATGGCAGAAGAGCAGAGCTCCTCTAGTGAAGCTCACAGTACTTCAGAAGTAAGTGCTGCTTTAAAAAGAGGTACATTGCTTGAAACGCACCCCTGAACGTGAGCTGTAGATATTTACTGTATGCTCAAATCCACTCAAAGTAGGGGGCGGGGCATCATCATGCTGTGTCTTTAAATTATATTAATGTCTTATAGGCCTACTTGTATTTCCTAGAATGTAAATGTCAGGAGTGACATATATATGCAATGTACAATATTCTTAATATCCACTGTAGATTTTGGTAGGCGTGTTGGGTATCTCTGTAAAGCCTCAGCTGCGCATGCCGCCTGGCAACGCGCATCCTCGCTACGTGCGCTAGGTGAAGGATCGGTCAGTGGAGAGCTCAGCTAAGCTCAACATGTTTAATTCCCCAAGCCAATGACAAGAACTTTCGTGAGAAAGAACGCGAACGTCTACATCATGCGGGATTTGCGGGCGGGAGCGGGACAAAATATGGCAGGCGCCGGCGGGAGCGGGACTGAAAATCATAATTCTTTGCGGGATTGGGCGGGAGCGGGACTGCACAATGCGGGAGCAGGCGGGAGCGGGACTGAAAATCATAATTCTTTGCGGGAGTGGGACTGAAAATCATAATTGTTTGCGGGAGCGGGACTGCACAATGCGGGAGCGGGCGGGAGCGGGACTGAAAATTCTGTCCCGCGCAGACCTCTAGCAAGATATTTTTCTTTCTTTGTTATTGCTCTTTGTTTTCACAAGTTAAAAGTCGCCTGGATTCCAAAATGAAAATGAACGGTTATATACCAAACGAATGTTCTTGTTCTGAATACTACAGAAACTGTTGTAGGCCTAGGTTATGTTCTTGACATGTTGTTCATTGACTCACTCATTCAAAGGCTTCTTGAGGCTAAACTTTAGTTAACCAGACTTGTTAACCGTGATGTCTGATGGATTTTTTCACCATGCAATTGCCTATTTCACCATTGCTTTTTCTCGATTAAATAGGTGTTGATGGATATAAAGTTTTATCGTTCAATAGTATTTCTAATTGTGCCACTGTCATTATTTAAGTTTCTGTGTCTAGTTAGACAGGCATGTCTGAGGGGGTGAATTTGCTGAGCGCAGTTGACAACAGGCGGGGGTGGGGCCTCGAGGGGGTGTCTGCCCAGGGCCTTGGCAAGGGTTAACGCGGCCCTGGCCCTAATTAGTTTTGATTTACATAAGAAACACTTGAGAAAAACAACCTCTAAATTGCGCTTCAATATATCTTTATTAAAGGACCCAAATAACACATACTTCAAGAGAGAGTGGGCATTCTTTCTCCTCTGGGAAATGGCTAAAGTAGTACTGAGAAGCAAAATTGTTTCATTTTCAACATAAAAAAAAACAAAACAAAAAAACACATACAAACAATTGAACATGAACTGGAATAAAAAAATATTAATAAATTCATATTTTTCTAATCCTTCTGACCAAATTGACAATTAACTCAGAAAAGCAAAATTCCTTCTTGAAGACATACTGAACAACAAAAAAAATTCTCATCAAGAATCAAGACAATTTTGAATTTAGTAACAAGTTAAGCAGATTTTTAGCAAATCAACTCGAGACGAAAAATCAATAATTCCAGTAATTAAGGACTCACAAGGTAACATACATTCCTCAGATGATGTCACCACTGCATTTCAGACATTCTACAGTCAACTGCACACCTCTGTCAAAAGACCCAAACCCATTAGAGAATGAAGTGTTTCTAACTAGCATTAACCCCCAAAACTCACATCAAAACAGGTAGAAACACTTGACAAACCACTTTCACTAATAGAACTGAAGAAAGCAGTACATTCAATGACCAATAATAAAGCACCAGGCTTTATAGAATTTCATATAGATAGTATGTCAGAAGTGTTTATAGAATTCAGCAGGATAACCAGGATGGTTATCCTGCTGAATTCTATAAACACTTCTGACATACTATCTCACCACTTTTCATCAGAACAGTTAAAGAAATAAAACCACCTCATATCTGCCAACAAAGGTCTCCTCCATGTTGCCCGGTCCCGCATCAAAAATAATGGGGACCGTGCTTTTGCTGTGACAGCTCCACGTCTCTGGAATGGTTTGCCTCCTGACATCAGATCTGCTCCCACAATTACTACTTTTAAATCCAGACTCAAAACACATTTGTACTCCTTGGCCTTTGCCTCCTAGTTTATTTTTCTTTTATCCCTATTTTTTATCTTGCCTTTTTATTGCACTTGTCTGTTGGAATGCTTTTTGTATTTTATGTATTTTATTCTTGCTGCTTGACCATGTCTCGCTTTTAGCTCATTTTATTATTTAATTCTAGTCTTTTAGTTTGACGCTGTACAGCACTTTGGCCAGTTCTTGCTGTTTTTAAATGTGCTATATAAATTAAACTTACTTACTTACATAATACTGCCCACATGAACACCACTTTGATCTCAGTGCTACTTAAGCCTAATAAAGACCCTACCCTCTGTTTCTAGCTACCACCCCATATCACTTATTAACACAGACCTGAAAATCATCAGCAAAGCACTAGCCACCCAAATTGAAGGTGCCATTCAATCACTAATCCACCCAAATTAAACTGCCTTCATAAAAGTTAGACTTACTTATTTACTTAAGGCAACCTCAGCCGAGCTGCACGCCTCGAAGATCAGTCTCTGCAGTCGGACATGCAGGCAGCGAGCTTGGCATTGTTGGCTGCCCCAACATTCCTCATGAGTGTATCGACTAGTGTAGTCACTGGACAACCAGGACACCGTGATCCATGTGTGGGCTCCCACAGAATGAGTTGACTTGTGGGGAGCTCATTGTGTCTGAGGTAGTGACCCGCCAGGCCAAGCCTCCTCCAGGCCACCTTGTCGGAGATTCTTGGGAGGTCATTGTAGAGCTCTTTGTTGGGAATGTCGTCCTGCCAACTGATGTTTAAGGCAGCACGCAGCATGCGGGTGTATGAGCCAACCAGTGACTTCTGGAGGGAGGTGTTCAGGGCCCAGCACTCGCAACCATACAGGACTATGGATTCCACCATTACACAGAACAACTTGATCTTGAGGTCTCGTGATAAGGTGGATTTCCAGACAGCTCTCATGTCATTAAGGGCCTTCCATGCAAGAGCCTTTCGGATCTTCATGTCATGTTCAGTGGAGCCAATCCATGAGCCGAGATATTTAAAATCGCTCATGACCTCAAGGGGCTTTCCAGTTTTTGTCCTAGGTGAAGCTGTGAGGGGAACATTGCAGGTCATAACTTTGGTTTTCTGGTCGTTGACAAAGAGTCCGACTTCATTACACTCTTCTTTTACAAGTACAATAGCAGCAGTTCCTGGGCCTGCAGGATGTCATCAGAGAGCAAGGCAATGTCATTGGCAAAGTTCACATCAGTAAGTGCCTTCGGAGGGTACCTTCATAATCTTCGGGGAGTGAGTGTAAGACCAAGCTGGGTTTCTTTCCCATCAATGGATTTCCTGAGAGCATAGTCAAGAACCATCACAAACAAGAATGGAGCAAGTGTGTCCCCTTGGAGCATGCCTGCAGTGATCTTGAATTCATCGGAAATGCCATCAGCAGTGACAACTCTGGCTCGAGTGTGGGTGTACATTACTCTGATGGCACTAAGCAACCTCGGTGAGATACTGTACGCTTTTAGGATCTTGAACATTTTGTCACGCCGGATGGAATCAAAAGCCTTCTTGAAGTCTAAGAATGTGATGACTGCTAAGAGATTGTTCTTCCGTACTTCTTCAAGGATGCAGCGTAGTGCCAGAATGTGGCTCACTGTAGACCCGCCTTCCCGAAATCCATTCTGATTGAATCTAAGGTGAGGTTCAATAGGACCATGGATGCGATTGAGTATCATTCCGTTAAAGATCTTGGCAATGACACAAGTGAGGCTTATTCCTCTGTAATTGTCAGTATTAGAGAGGTTGCCTGATTTGGGAAGTGGGATGATGTTGGAGAGTGACTACTGATTTGGCTTTTTGCCATACATCAGCAACCAGTTACAGAAGAACAAGATTATGTTGTCCAGGTGACAGGTTTTGTAGACCTCTGGTGGAATGCCATCAGGGCCAGCACCTTTGCCCAGTTTCAGATCTCCCTTAAGCTCAATGTACTCTTCCATAGAGAAATGACCTTTGTTAATGTCCAGGTCACATAAGACGTCGAGGATGTCATAGGCAATGTCTACTGTGTCTTGGGAACCTCCCAGGAGGTCCCCATATCACTTATTAACACAGACCTGAAAATCATCAGCAAACCACTAGCCACCCGAATTGATCCACCCAGCTCAAACCAGCTTCATAAAAGGTAGACAATCATCCAATAACACATGACGCCTATTCAAACTGATAAATATTGTCCAACAAAAACCTTCAATGCAACAGTCACCTCACTAGATGTGGAAAAAGCATTTGACCAAGTAAACTGGAGATTTTTATTTGCCAGCTTGGAAAAGTTTGGCTTTGGAGAATTATTCATTCACTGGATAAGGGTACAACATTTTTTGTAAATCACAATATTTACAAAATCACCCATGGTTGCAATTACCACTAATGAGATCACTTCAATGCTTCACACTACAATGGGGGACCAGACAAGGATGCCCTCTTTCTCCCTCTCTCTTTGCAGTCTTTATAGAACCCTTAGCTACTGCGATCTGTCAAAACGACAACATTAGTGGAATCTCAATCCTGAACTCAAGCCACAAAATTAGTCTTTATGTGGATGACATACTGCTATATACACAAAACCCATCAAGATCACTTCAAGAAGTTTTCAAACTCATCACTTCATTTTCTGACATATCAGACTACTCTGTCAACTGGACAAAATCAATAATTATACCCCTCAATGAAGCTAAGTGGAATTATGCAGTCCAGAACCAAATCTCACTACTCCTCAGCACTGGCAATATCAAATACCTTGGAAATTAACATCTCCCCCAGACTGTCAGAGTTGTTTCAGCTCAATTTCACCCCCTTGCTAAAACAATTGAAGATAATTTAAAACACTCGAATAACTTCCCTGTTTACTTTATGGGACGAATCTTGACAATAAAAATGAATACTCTGCCCAAAATTAATTATTTGTTCACAATGACTCCTGTCCAACATAACCCAAACTGGTTTTCCACCCTTGACTCAATAATATCAAAATTTTACTGGAAAAATAAACCACCCAGATAAAAAATCCTGCCCACTATACAAAAAGATAAATTCCAGGGAGGTTTAAAGGTGCCAAATTTTCAACATTATTATTTTGCAAACCAACTACAGTACTTTACAAAATGGATGAGCAAAAATCAGTACCAAAACACATGGCTTGAAATAGAACAATCAGAATGCAGAGAGACACTGATGTCAAAGACCTACCCTTCTTGAGCAAAACCATTGAAAAACACCTCTGTTATAAAAATCTGTTCATCTCAACAATTCTGACAGCCTGGTGGAAGATAAATACAGTGGCAAACTTTGATATGACACCTTGCAAACACACTCCAATTTGGTCAAATCCAGACTTCTTGGTCAATAAAATGACAATAAATTATCAAATTTGGAAACAAAAAGGAATCTCCCATCTCCATCACATCTTTGAAAACAATACTCTCCTCAGCTTTGAAGAATTGCGCCAGAGGTATGGCATCCATGGAGATCAGTTTCTACAATACATAAAAGTAAAAAATGCACTACAAAACAAAAATCAATATTGCTTTTAATAATCTCTAACAACCTCCTTTACTCAAAAAATAATTACAATATCTAACTCTAAGAAACAGCTCTCAAAAATATATAAACTGCTATCTATTATAGATCCAACCATTGCCATACCAAAAAACAAATAGGAAGATGGTCCACCTCTACCAGTAGCAACTTCTGGGAACAAACCTGCTCTAACACTTTCACAATGACCTCATCTACAAATCTACAATTAATACAATACAAAGTAATACACAGAACATCTCACTCAACAAAAAATGTACAAAATAGGCTTCAATACCTCTGACATACAATAGTGCTTGAAAGTTTGTGAACCCTTTAGAATTTTCTATATTTCTGCATAAATATGACCTAAAACATCATCAGGTTTCACGCAAGTCCTAAAAGTAGATAAAGAGAACCCATTTAAACAAATGAGACAAAAATATTATACCTGGTCATTTATTTATTGAGGAAAATGAGCCAATATTACATATCTGTGAGTGGCAAAAGTACGTGAACCTTTGATTTCAGTATCTGGTGTGACCCCCTTGTGCAGCAATAACTGCAACTAAACTTTTCCGGTAACTGTTGATCAGTCCTGCACATTGGCTTGGAGGAATTTTAGCCCATTCATCCCTACAGAACAGCTACAACTCTGGGATGTTGGTGGGTTTCCTCACATGAACTACTTGCTTCAGATCCTTCCACAACATTTCGATTGGATTAAGGTCAGGACTTTGACTTGGCCATTCCAAAACATTAACTTTATTCTTCTTTAACCATTCTTTGGTAGAATGACTTGTGTGCTTAGGGTCATTGTCTTGCTGCATGACCCACCTTCTCTTGAGATTCAGTTCGTGGACAGATGTCCTGAAATTTTCCTTTAGAATTTGCAGGTATAATTCAGAATTCAGGGGCGGCACGGTGGTGTAGTGGTTAGCGCTGTCGCCTCACAGCAAGAAGGTCCTGGGTTCGAGCCCCGGGGCCGGCGAGGGCCTTTCTGTGTGGAGTTTGCATGTTCTCCCCGTGTCCGCGTGGGTTTCCTCTGGGTGCTCCGGTTTCCCCCACAATCCAAAGACATGCAGGTTAGGTTAACTGGTGACTCTAAAATTGACCGTGAGTGTGAATGGTTGTCTGTGTCTATGTGTCAGCCCTGTGATGACCTGGCGACTTGTCCAGGGTGTACCCTGCCTTTCGCCCGTAGTCAGCTGGGATAGGCTCCAGCTTGCCTGCGACCCTGTAGAAGGATAAAGCGGCTAGAGATAATGAGATGAGAATTCAGAATTCATTGTTCCATCAATGATGTCAAGCCATCCTGGCCCAGATGCAGCAAAACAGGCCCAAACCATGATACTACCACCAACATGTTTCACAGATGGGATAAGGTTCTTATGCTGGAATGCAGTGTTTTCCTTTCTCCAAACATAACGCTTCTCATTTAAACCAAAAAGTTCTATTTTGGTCTCGTCCATCCACAAAACATTTTCCAATAGCCTTCTGCCTTGTCCACATGATCTTTAGCAAACTGCAGACGAGCAGCAATGTTCTTTTTGGAGAGCAGTGGCTTTCTCCTTGCAACCCTGCTATACACATCATTGTTGTTCAGTGTTCTCCTGATGGTGGACTCATGAACATTAACATTAGCCAATGTGAGAGAGGCCTTCAGTTGCTTAGAAGTTACCCTGGGGTCCTTTGTGACCTCGCCGACTATTACATGCCTTGGTCTTGGAGTGATCTTTGTTGGGCGACCACTCCTGGGGAGGGGAACAATGGTCTTGAATTTCCTCCATTTGTACACAATCTGTCTGACTGTGGATTGGTGGAGTCCAAACTCTTTAGAGATGGTTTAACCTTTGCCAGCCTGATGAGCATCAACAACATTTTTTCTGAGGTCCTCAGAAATCTCCTTTGTTTATGCCATGATACACTTCCACAAACATGTGTTGTGAAGATCAGACTTTGATAGATCTCTGTTCTTTAAATAAAACAGGGTGCCCACTCATACCTGATTGTCATCCCATTGATTGAAAACACCTGACTCTAATTTCACCTTCAAATTAACTGCTAATCCAAGAGGTTCACATACTTTTGCCACTTACAGATATGTAATATTGGATCATTTTCCTCAATAAATAAATGACCAAGTATCATAATTTTTTTGTCTCATTTGTTTAACTGGGTTCTCTTTATCTACTTTTAGGACTTGTGTGAAAATCTGATGATGCTTTAAGTCATCTTTATGCAGAAACAGATAATTCTAAAGGGTTCACAAACTTTCAAGCATCACTGTATGTTCTCACTGCTCACCCAATACCACAGATACCTATACCCATGCCACATGGCACTGTCGATACCGGTTCATCAATTCTGGGAATGCATCATGTCTTTGGTTCTGAACTTCACCATCCCATTATCCCCAAAGCTCTGCCTACTTGGAGAGCTAACAGTTCTTGACCCACAATATCATAACTCAAAATTAGTTTTAGTCACCCTTGCTATCGCCAAGAAAATAATACTCATGAACTGGAAAACTAGACAAACTCAGTATATCATTATGGACACAATTAATTATAGAACACATGCTATATGAAAAAAAGGCAGCCTCTTTAAAAACAATCTGAATACTTTTTGCAAACCTAGAAATCACTTATTTCCTTTCTGAATTTGCCTGAGAGCTGACACCACTCCTACATGTTCTTACCTGCTTGTGCACATATAGACACACATGTGCACATACTAACATACGCCCTGATCCCCATGTACATATAGATGCATAAATACAACATATTCTTACTTTATTATCCTAATTCATGAATGTATCTTTTCTCTCTATTTTCTCCCCCCATTCTTTTCTGATCCCCCATCAAAATCCCATTATTATCGAATATTATTATTATTTCTGTATATAATTGCTTATATTTCTTTATACTTCCCTCCTCCATGTGTATATAATTTTGACTTGGTTGCTGTTTATTCAATTAACTATCTAGCATCTATATGCATAAGTGTTTGTTTATGTCAGTTAATCAGTCTAAATAAACTGTTTGTCTGTATAGAAAGGAGGAATAAAAAAGTGTGTATATATATATATATATATATATATATATATATATATATTAGTATGTGCGGGTATGTGTGCGCGCGCATGAAGACAGAAAAAAAATCCACTTCTCAACAACTGTAGTGTTAACATGGCTGATGCTCCACTGTCTCCTGGCTGTTGGCTGGGCACAGCGGCCACCAGTGACACGCGTTGCTGCATCTGATGGTTCATACGAGCTGGGGCAGGGTGGCTGGCTAGCAGCATGTGGCAGATCAGCTCAGACCTATACTCGCTACTGCATGTTGCAACCTAAACAGGCCACACAAGTCCTACACACCTGTTGCTAAAGCATAGTGCTGATATCCAAGAATGTGCAGCCCAGTTCTGCATAGCTTCCTGCCTAGCAGCTTGGAGTGGTCACCTGGCCACAGTAAAATGTTCCTGGAGGAGGGTGCTGATGTCTAGAGCACCAGCTATGTCCTGCACACTGCAGGCCATCTGACAACTGATGGTAGTCATAGCCAGATGGACACTGAACTGGTGGAGAAGTGGCCTAAGGTAGTTATAGTGCAGAGTGAGGGTAAGGTTGCAGGCTGGCACCTGGCTTCCCTGGTGTGTGTGTGTGTGTGCGTGCCACCCCATGTTGGCCTGTCTGGGTTGCTGGGTATGGTGATGTACGCCTGTCGGTGGTTGCCATGTCCATGTTGACACCTGCCTGCTTCACCGACGGCTGGAGGATGATGGGGTTTTGCTCTTCCTTTTTAGATTTACTGTACATGATCATTGTATGAGAATTGTGGATTTTTTTTTTTGTTCTTGTTATTGTCTCTATTTTGTTCTAGCTTGTTTTTCTTTTTAGTCTTCCTAGTCAGTCTTGGTTTTTTCGTTCTATTTTCTTTTTGTTGTCTTTCTGTTTTTCATAGCTCATGCATATCTTTTTGTCTTGTCTTTCTTCCTGTGACCTCTAAGCAAATTTAAAAAAAACCTGTATGGTTGAATTGCAAAAAAATAAAAAAAATAGAACAGCACATACATTATTTCACGCGTTGCACACTTTACTTAAATGTGTTATGACAAGTGTGTTAGTGCCAGTGGGTTGGCGCAGGCTAGAGAATTGGCTCTTGGGGGCCGGACCTGACCTGCAGGCCACCATTTGGCATTCAAGGCCATAGAGTTGTTATTGGCTACACCTTCAAATTTGACACATAACTTTGAAACAAAGAGTCTGATCAAAATTCTTGATATAAAATTTAAAAAGTTATTGGTTTGAAGATGCTGAAACTGACAAGAAGGAGATAGATTTTAAAGGTTTTACAAAAAATTCAAAATGGAGGAAAATCCAATATGGCAGATTACTATGATACAATTAGCTTTTTGTTCTTCTGGAGCAAGGGAATGTGTTTAAAAATAATTTTGACTCTTGGACAAATGGTTCAAGTGTTACAGCCCAAAACATGTTTTGGCTTGCTATAGCTCAACCATGTGGCCAATCAGGACAATTTTTCTAAAATGAGTAGTGGGTGAACATAGGACCCTAGCTACCAAGTTTGGTTGCTCAAAACATACAGTACCAGTCAAATGTTTGAACAAAATTTCTCATTACTATGAATCAGCAAGTGTGTCCAAACTTTTAACTGGTACTGTGTACCGTTGGGGCTGGTCCTCATGGACTGAATCATGGTTGGCATTGTTTGGTTCAAATGCTGAACATGGAACTTCTTGCTGACATTACAGCAACTCTTCTGTTTGACTTTCTAAAGGTTTGTGGAAATGAACTTGAGATCCATGCAAAGACAGCAATTGGAGGGCATCCACATCGGATCTGCCTTAATATCAACAAATCTTCGATTAAGGGTACATAAACCATTTATCATGGCAAACATTCAGCTTGTTCAGTGTGTTGAATGCAGGATGTCATTCTTCCTCTGTCATTAGTATCTTTATTTGTGATAAGTGTATATTAATTAGTTCTCTGATGAAGATGATTTCAGCTTTAGAAGTGCACATCCTGACTCTAGAGAGGGTTAGTGAGAATGAGAGCTGTGTAGTTTCTGTAGAGGAAAGTCTGGATGCCCTAGCTGGAGTTAGCAATCCCCCAACTCTGGCATTACAGCATTCACAGTGGGGCAAAAGGGTGACGACTCGGCAGCATAATTGTAGAGCCAAAGCTGATGCTAAGGCTCAGCCATGGGAGCACCATGCCTCTCTGCTTCATGTGTCTAACAGGTTTGCTCTCCTCCGTGAAGCACCCATTGAGAAACCTGAAAGAGCTCAGGTTATAGAATACTCCATCTTATGGCATGTAAAATTAACTAGGCCCTTAGGGGCATTAGTAGCTTTAGTTAGGTGTATATCAGGAGCCAGGCTGCCGGATATAGCAGGTAATCTTAGAGTCTTTGGCAAACACAGGATTTCAAAGATGGTAATTCATGTAGGAGCTAATGATATACACCTTCATCAGTTTGAATTTACCAAGAGTAACTTTTTAGAGGTGTTTAGCAAAGGCGATGTCCGATGCTGTAGTATGCTCTGCCCCCATCCCAATGTGGCATGGCGATGTAGCTTACAGCAGGTTATAGTCACTGAATTGCCGGTTGTCCAGGTGGTGCACTGAAAACAATGTGGGCTTTATAGATAATTGGAGTAGTTTTGAGGGCAAGGCTGGTCTGTTAGAGCAGGACAGTATCCATTCCACTTGGGAAGGTGCTGCTTTCATTTCTTGCAGCATAGCTCATAGTCTCAGAACAGGCCTAGTTAATTTGTGACAATCCAGAGCCAAGGCCAGGGAGCAGACAAATGGGCTAAACCAACTGTCTGCTAGCTGCACAGAGTCATCATTCAGGTTCCACTATATTGAGACTGTGTCTGTTCCCTAAGCTATACGAAAAATTAGAACCTCTCAGAGAGTTTGTTCTTATCATCTAATTAATATAAAATTTGATCATACTGATTGTACAGCCACTGCCAGCATCTTTGTTCGAAAGATAGGAAAGAATAATAATATATGTTTTAACTGTACCTAATATGCTCTTCTGTTGATTAATGGCTGTTGGCAAACAGCTTTTAGGTACATTACCACAACCTTCTGGTGATAGTAACACATTATTTACTACCTTGCACCTTGGTGACAGTAAAAGCAAGGGAAAATATATATTTTAAGACAAGATGATAGTTGCATAAATTATTCAACTTTTTATATTTCAGTGACCATTCAAATATTTGAAAATCATGACCCATCGCTAGTGTTATAGAGTGCCACCTGTAAGGTTTTTATGCTAATGAACATTCTGTGTTTCAGAGAACTGAGCCACACAGAGCTGTGTGTGTTTACCTGTGTGTTGAGTAAACTACTGCCTGTCTCCTCATTTTCCCCTTGAACATGTTACACATCTTTTCTATTTTTTTCTTAACATAACTCATTTGAAATCAATACCAATGCCAACACTGTTTAATGTCTTAAAACTTAACATTCATGGTGTTTGCTTGTCAATTTTTGTTTTCAAACTCCATTTAAATAGTGCCAGGGTGGTGCAGATGTGAAGATATATTGTACATGCATGCTAGGAAGCAGACCCAGCGGCAGAAGTGGTCTAGTAGCCGGGCATTGCACTGGTTGGAGGTGGGCACGCATCGGTGAACCCAATTTTACTAGGGGGGTCCGGGGGCATGCTCCCCCGGAAGAAATTTTTGAAAAAAAACCCACTCTAAAATGGTGTATTTTGAGCTCTTCAGACACCCTGTTCCGCTGCTATATATTGTCCGTCACTGAGCGCATTTGCAGGGAATATTCTGTTTCATACGGAATATTGGCAGTACTCCGTTTGCGCATGACACGTTGTAAACTCGTTCCGAATACCCAACACTGAATGCGCAAACGGATGATTGTGATCAATGTTGACAGCAAATTAAGATTGATATTTACAATTAAGAGTGCACAACAGAAGATTACATCACACTCATCCTCCCTGCACAAAGCCTAACTGCAGTCACTGAATCCCTTCTAAGTGAAACCATGCGCATTAAAAGTTTTATGTCTCAAATCTAGTTTTGTGAAGCATGACAACATTAATCTTTAATACAGATGTGTTTTGTAGGTTAACTGAAACGTCAAAACCAGCTTCTTACCTCCAGTGCTTAGTTTGCAAATCAAACGCCAAGTGCATGACAGCGCAGGGCTGATGAGATGGGCGCAGGCCGAAACGTTAAGAAAACAGTGTGTCATGTATACACATTTTAAATTAAGGACTTTTTCTTTAATATTATGCCCTTTGAAAAAAAAAGTGTTTAATTGTAGTAGCCTGCGATTTATTTATTTATTTTAAATATTGTGTTAAGCTGTTGGTCCTAGCCTATGACAGGGCGGGTGGGCCCACACTAGGGCAGACCCATGTGACTAAATGGGCGGGCCTGGCCCCCAAAGGCCCGCCCATTGCGCTGGGCCCGCTAGGAAGATATATTGTACATGCCTGTGATATGCCAATGTACTGGTGACATGTGCCTCCAAACAGGCAAGCGCTCTTCACTGTGTCGCTACAGTAGTGCTGAAGGGACAGCATCACCCTCCTTGCTATGCTTTGCATTGGCATTTCAGCACCAACGCAGGTTGTGGATTAACAGCAATACAGTGGTGCTTGAAAGTTTGTGAACCCTTTAGAATTTTCTATATTTCTGCATAAATATGACCTAAAACATCATCAGATTTTCACACAAGTCCTAAAAGTAGATAAAGAGAACCCAGTTAAACAAATGAGACAAAAATATTATACCTGGTCATTTATTTATTGAGGAAAATGAGCCAATATTACATATCTATGAGTGGCAAAAGTATGTGAACCTTTGCTTTCAGTATCTGGTGTGACCCCCTTGTGCAGCAATAACTGCAACTAAACATTTCCAGTAACTGTTGATCAGTCCTGCACACCAGCTTGGAGGAATTTTAGCCCATTCCTCCATACAGAATAGCTTCAACTCTGGGATGTTAGTGGGTTTCCTCACATGAACTGCTCACTTCAGGTCCTTCCACAACATTTTGATTGGATTAAGGTCAGGACTTTGACTTGGCCATTCCAAAACATTAATTTTATTCTTCTTTAATCATTCTTTGGTAGAATGACTTGTGTGCTTAGGATCGTTGTCTTGCTGCATGACCCACCTTCTCTTGAGATGCAGTTCATAGACAGATGTCCTGATCTTTTCCTTTAGAATTCGCTGGTATAATTCAGAATTAATTGTTCCATCAATGATGGCAAGCCGTCCTGGCCCAGATGCAGCAAAACAGGCCCAAACTATGATACTACCACCACCATGTTTCACAGATGGGATAAGGTTCTTATGCTGGAATGCAGTGTTTTCCTTTCTCCAAACATAATGCTTCTCATTTAAACCAAAAAGTTCCAATTTGGTCTCATCCATCCACAAAACATTTTTCCAATAGCCTTCTGGCTTGTCCACGTGATCTTTAGCAAACTGCAGATGAGCAGCAATGTTCTTTTTGGAGAGCAGTGGCTTTGTCCTTACAACCCTGCCATGCCCATCATTGTTGTTCAGTAGTGTTCTGATGATGGACTCATGAACATTAACATTAGCCAATGTGAGAGAGGCCTTCAGTTGCTTAGAAGTTAACCTGGGGTCCTTTGTGACCTCGCCAACTATTACACACCTTGCTCTTGGAATGATCTTTGTTGGTCGACCACTCCTGGGGACAGTAACAATGGTCTTGAATTTCCTCCATTTCTACACAATCTGTCTGGCTGTGGATTGGTGGAGTCCAAACTCTTTAGTGATGGTTTTCTAACCTTTTCCAGCCTGATGAGCATCAACACTTTTTCTGAGGTCCTCAGAAATCTCCTTTGTTTGTGCCATGATACACTTCCACAAACATGTGTTGTGAAGATCAGACTTTGATAGATCCCTGTTCTTTAAATAAAACAGGGTGCCCACTCACACCTGATTGTCATCCCATTAATTGAAAACATTGGACTCTAATTTCACCTTCAAATTACCTGCTAATCCTAGAGGTTCACATACTTTTGCCACTAACAGATATGTAATATTGGATCATTTTCCTCAATAAATAAATGACCAAGTATCATATTTTTGTCTCATTTGTTTATCTGGGTTCTCTTTATCTACTTTTTAGGACTTGTGTAAAAATCTGATGATGTTTTAGGTCATATTTATGCAGAAATATAGAAAATTCTAAAGGGTTCACAACCTTTCAAGCACCACTGTACATGGCCAGAGAGTGGGCCTTACTGACTCTGCATGGCTAGAGCACACTAATCACCTACCCTCCATGAGCCACCTAAGGAGTATAAATAGGTGCCACTCACACAAAAAAGTAAGCTTCCTCTTACCAATACTCCTGCCTTACTGCCTTTTCTCTGCACCTCGAGACAGCAATGACAGTAGTTTTTTTTTTTTGCATGCCATCATTGACATGCTCCCTCAGGCTCCCCAGTGCCATTCCAGCCAGCAAAAGCCAGCCATGCCACCCACACTTCATCACCGCTCCAGGACCAGGAATTCCCTATGCATGCTTTTCACTCACACCTCACTTGTAAAATAAAGAGCACCATTTTCTGCACCATACTGCTGCACCCTGTGCCTGTTTCCAGCACCACCCTGAGTGAGCTTACACTGGTGGAGAATGTAGGGGCTGGAAACTGAGGCAGCTCAGGGTTCCTCTGACCGAACCCCAGTCATCCAGCACCTTCTCGAGGCCAACCTACATCAGAATCAGCTCTACCAAGAGATGGCCCAGGGACTCTACACCACCACCCAAGAGCTCCTGACCCTCTGGCAGCTGACACTGGCACTCACCACTCCTCTCCCCAACTCAGCGTGGAATGCCCAGCCCCTCCCCAACAAGCTCACCAGGGACGATGACATTGAGGCATTCCTGGGCAACTTTGAGCATGTGACTTCGAATGCCATTGCCCCCTCCTGACTGGAGATGCCCAGAGAGCATACCAGGCACTCTCTGATAATGAAACAGCCAACTCCTCCACTCTTCATGAGGAGATCCTGGCCCAGTGTGGTCTCTCTTCCCAATGAGCTGCTTCACAGTTCCAGCACTGGGTCTAGAGAATTCTCTAGAGCCAATACAAGAATTCTGGGGGCCCATAGATGCCTTGCTCCATATCAACCATTGGTGACTCCAAGCAGACCTCCACACCTTCATGGAGGTCTTGGAAAGAGGAACTCTTCCTGGCAGAGTAAGGCAATCTATTGGGATGAGAGCTGCAAAAACCCAGAGAGACTTGGTCACTGTCCTGGAGTGTGCCTTGAGCACCCAAGAGCTGGGAAGAGGAGAGAAGATGGATTTTGAAAAGGTTCTCTGGCAGGACTGACCCCAACATCCCACCCTCACCACCCCAACTCAGCTAGTGCCAGACACAAGCCCAGCCCAGCCCAGCCCTCGCCCCTCCTTGAGTTGATGCCTATGGAGTTTGACCAAAGAGCCCCTCCCCAAGCCAGCAAGCCCTAGCTAACTGGATGTGCTATTCATGCCCACTCTCCAGCGAGCCCCAACATGGCCACCATGAGGCTCAGTGGGAGACCAGTAATGGTGTTGCTGGACTCAGCAAGCACCATCACTCTGATCTGGCCCTCCACCCTCCCCAAGGCCATCCAGCTTTGCAGCAGCCTAGTGATGAAGTGTGTATATGAGCAAGTTCGAGAAGTGCTGGCTGCTGAAGGACAGAAGGGAGACCATTGGGGTGAGTGGCTGCTGCTAGTGGGGCTAGTTCCTGAGCTGCCAGTGCCACTGCTGATTGGTAGAGACTGGCTGGGCATCCCCAACCTGTCCTCACAGCAAAAAGAAGGAAGCCAGAGGTCTAGATAATGATGATGCAACCAATGACCACTGTCCTCCAGCCACCCCATCCATTTGGCCCAAGATGAGGACAGTGTTGTTGACACTGAGGTGGAAGGTGAGCCCGCCCCTCCCACTAATCCTCCCTCTATTCTGTTTCAGCAGGTTGCCAGAGAGGGGAACTTTGGGAGGGAGCAGAAAGCCGACAACCACCTCAAGCACTGTTGGTGCCAGGTGCTGGAGGTCAACGGGGTGAGGCAACAGCCAGAACAGGAGACTCCCACTGCCTACTTTCTGGTGAAAAAAGGCCTGCTGTACTACTGCTACCAGAGATGTAGTGAAACCCTCAACCTCCTCATCTTTCCACAATCCAAAATCATATACCTGGCCTACACCCATACACTCAGAGGCTATCTGAGGGCCTGCAATGCCTTGGAGAAGTTGCAGAACTGCTTCCACTGGCCTGGCATGGTGGTGGAGGTAAACAATTTCATTAAGTGGTGCCCCCAGTGTCCGAGGATGTCCACTTAGAAGCCAGCACTGGCCTCCCTCATCCCAATGCCCATCATCAATGACCCATTTGAGTGGGTGATAATGCTTCTAGCTTCTGCCATCAGACCCCTACAGCTCATCCAGAATGCTGCAGCTCATCTGTTCTGCAACCTCCCTCATTCTTCCCAGGTCACCCCTCTGCTTGCCGAACTGCACTGGCTACCTATCGCAGCTCACATCAAATTTAAGACATTGGTGCTAGCTTACAGTATCAGGCTCTCAAGGGATTAGGGCAAGCATACCTCCAGAGTCTGATCTGCCCCTACATGCCAGCCAGATCACTATGCTTCACTACTACTGGTTGCCTGGCCCCTCCTCCTGTCCCCTCCTGCTCAGCCCGCTCAAGACTACTGTCTGTCCTTGTTCCCTGCTGGTGGAATGACCTTCCCAATGAGGTCAGAACTGCTGACTCATTGACCGCCTTCAAATGCAGACAGAAGGTTCACCTCTTCAGGCTGCACCTCTCCCCTTCTACCCTCACTGCGTAACTGCGTTTCAGTCTAGACCAGGGGTCCCCAAACTTTTTCCTGTGAGGGCCAAATAACTTTTCCCTTCTCTGACGGCGGGCCGGGGCCAGTTTGTAACAAAAAGTGTGACGATCGCAGAGGTGTCTAAACGTAAACATTTATTGTTTTCCAGAAAGCCACACATAACCAAAAATTAACCCTTTCTGGGATCTTGACAGGAAAAAAATCAGAAAATAAATAATAACATTATTAATGAAATAAATAACACTATTTATGAAATAAATAATAACCAAATAACCCTTTTCAAGTTTTTCACAGAAAAAAAGACCATGGAACATTAACTTTCTTGTAGACACAACTGTTTGCAGCTCTCTCTCATCATCTTCACTCTGAAAACCAGAAAGCAAGCAGGCTATGAAACCGAACTGATACCAACACCTACCAACACAATACATTTCACTACCAGTATGGTTGTAGAACGGATTTTATCTCAGTAGATTTCATTATGATTATATTTGTTTGTACTCAGAATGGCTCGTTCAAGTCAGAAAAGTAAGCTTACCTATATATGTTCATCAGTGTGAACTGTGGGCCTGCATCTGGCTGGTGAGAAGTTCAATGTCAGGTTCCATTTTAGTCACAGCAAGTCTCAAACACTGATGGAGATGTTCATCTGTCAATCTTGATCTCATCGGAGTTTTCAGGTGGTTCATGCGTGAAAAGGTTTGCTCACAGATATACGTGCTGCCAAAAACTGTGGACATCTTCATTGCGTGTTTTTTAATGTTTGGGTACGTGTTGTTTGGTAGGGCGGCATAGAAGTCAATGAGACTGTTGGGCTTGAATGCATCTTTCAGGGCATCACAGTTCTGTAACTCGGCCAACTCAAACTGATAAGAAGGCTGGGCTTCATCAATGTCGGAAACAAAGGGGTTCTGGAAAAGGCAGATATATTTTGCATTAACATGTAGTTCACGGAATCGCACACCGAACTCCGCCTTCAGCATTTCCAGTGCTTCCACACACTTTTCAGCTGGGAACAGGACTGCTGGGTTCTCTGTAGAGAGGTTTTGGGTAGCAGGAAGATGGATGAAGTTGTTGTTTTTCACTTGATCCAAAAGCAGCGCTAGTTTCACCTCAAATGCTTTTATGTGGGAATACATGTCACAGATTAGTTTCCCTTGGCCTTGTAGCTGCAAGTTAAGGCTGTTCAGTATTTCTGTCACGTCTGTTAAAAATGCTAGGTGCCATTTCCATTCTGGGTCGATCAGCTCGGGGACCGTTTTGTCTTTTGAATGAAGAAATGCGTTTATCTCAGGTAGCAGCTCGTAAAAACGCCTCAAAACTCTGCCGCGGCTCAACCATCTGACCTCTGTGTAGTAAAGCACATCGCCATGCGCAGACTCCAGTTCAGACAGGAATTGTTGGAACTGCCTGTGTTTAAGTCCCTTTGCCCTGATGAAGTTTATGCATGACGCCACAACCTTCATGACAGAATCCCACTTCAACACTTTGCAGCACAGTGCTTGCTGGTGAATTAGGCAGTGGACTTGTAGCGGGGCGATAAGACCCCGTTCTTCCATCTCCCGGTTCACGAGCCCGATCAGACCCCGAGACGCGCCCACCATACTAGGAGCTCCATCAGTCGTGATGCTAACAAGCTTTGACCAGTCCAGGTTCAAGTCTTCCATGGTTTGGCATACTTTGCCAAAAATATCCTCCCCCGTCGTAGTCCCTTTGAGACTTTGGAGGGCTGCCAGATCCTCGCACATTTCAAAGTTTGCACTAACTCCACGAATAAAAATTAGCAGCTGCGCTGTGTCCTGCACATCCGTGCTGTCATCCAGTGCTAATGAAAAAAAGTCATATTCTTTCATCTTCTGCTGCAGCTGGGCATATACATTACCCCCAAGTTCTTCAATGCGTCTTGTGATTGTAGTCGCCGACAGACTCACGGCATTAAAGACATCTTTCTTCTCGGGACACACCTCCTCCGCGACAGCATTCAAACATTTCTTGACAAATTCTCCATCAGTGAAAGGTTTACCACTGCTGGCTATCAGTTGAGCAACCCGAAAGCTCGCTCGAACAGACGACTGGTTCAGCTGAGCTTGGCGTACAAATGTATTCTGCTGAGCTAACAGTATACTTTTTAGCTTTGAGAGTTTGTCTGCTCGCATTTGGCCTTGCAAGCTATCATACTTGTCTTTGTGATGGGATTCATAGTGTCGGCGCAGATTGTATTCTTTGAATACAGCCACTGTCTCTTGACAGATGAGACAAACACCCTTTTCTTTGCATTGAACAAAAAAATAATCGTTTGTCCACTGCAGGTTAAATACCCTGCATTCTGAATCTATTTTTCTCTTACCTAATCTTTTCACCATTATTCCGTGTTATTTGACAGTGGTGTGTCCAGGATTTTTTTTTTTTTTGAGGGAGGGGTTTCAGATATGGCACAGACTGCAGAAGGGTGGAATAGAATGTTACATTTCTATGCATGTACAAGTCGCGATCACACGGCCAGACTGAAAAAAAAAATCATAATGCATCTCTGGTATTGTTCAGGGGGCCGGGCAAAATGTGGAGGCGGGCCGTATCCGGCCCGCGGGCCATAGTTTGGGGACCACTGGTCTAGACCAACCCAGGATTTGTATGGTCTAGCCTAGGGTTAGCTCTTTTGAGTTCTATTTATTTAAAAAGTGTGCACACATGCTTGACATAAGCATGATACACAGAATGTGTAATGTTCAAGTGAGACATCAGATGGTGTAAATGTGTGTGCTTTTTTGCAAGAATAAAACTGAATAAAAAGTTATTCAAATGCTACTGTAAATACATTCATTTTGTTCAAGAGTGGTGTATGTATGAATGCTTTAATGTGTTTACTGTGGTGTGGATGATGGACAATAAGAATAAGTTAAAAAAAAACTTCAAGTGCAGAGTGTGCGTAGTCCAAATTGATGGAAATTGGAACTGGGTCTTAATTTGTACAGTTTAAATGTCAATTACTATTATTTAACCTATTCTTATTTTTCCCTCTTTCAAAGTTCACTTCACACATTAAAATTAACTAGTTCACTTCATAGTTCACAGTCCAAAAAAATCAAATGGTCTATTGGTTCTGGACATGTTCTAGGAGTTGAGTTGGCGCATGCGCATTCTGTGCTATGCACTTCCTGGTTTCCAAGTTGTTTGCGACGAGTCTTTTTTCTGCAAGTGTTTGCGTTAATCACTAATCTTTTTTATTTTTTCTACAAATCATTTTCCAGTATCCTCTTCATTTTTATTGTACTTTTGCTTTCCTTTTTGCACTTTCCACTTTCGCTTTCCTTTTTCCGTTTTTTTTTTCGGAAGAACGCCAAGACTGGAAGCTTTCTTTTTTCTGCTCCTGCGTAAAGACCACAAGCAGAGGCCATCCACATAGGATCTGCTTTAATATCCACAGATCTTCAATTAAGGTACGTGAATCCTTTCATCATGGCACACCTTCAGCCTGTTCAGTGTGCTGAGTGCAGGATGTTTAGTCATTCTTCCTCTGTCGCTAGTGATGGCTTTATTTGTGATAAGTGCAGATTAGTTAGCTCTCTGACGGAGAAGATTGCAGTTCTAGAAGCACGTATCCAGGCTTTAGAGAAGGCCAATGAGAATGAGAACAGTGTAGTTTCTGTAGGGGAAAGTCTGGATGCCCTAGGTGGAGTTAGCCCCCAACTCTGGCATTAGAGCCCTCACAGTGAGGCGAATGGGTGACGACTCGGCGCCATAAGCGTAGAGACAAAGGTACCGCTGAGGCTCGCCCATGGGAGCACCACTCCTTTCTGCTTCACGTGTCAAACAGGTTTGCTCTCCTTAGTGATGCACCCACTGAGAAACCTGAAAGAGCTCTGGTTATAGGGGACTCTATCATACGGCACGTGAAATGACCTCAGCCTTTAGGGGCACCAGCAGCTTTAGTCAGGTGTATACTGGGAGTCAGGGGGCCGGACATAGCAGGTAATCTTAGGGTCCTAGGCAAGCACAGGTTCTCAAAGATAGTTATCAATGCAGGAGCTAATGATATATGCCTTTGTCAGACTGAGGTTACTAAGGTACTTTAAGAGTAACTTTGTAGAGGTGTTTAAATTAGCGAAGGTGATGTCCGATGCTGTAGTATGCTCTGGCCCCATCCCAATGTGGCGTGGGGATGTAACTTACAGCAGGTTATGGTCACTGAACTGCTGGTTGTCCACGTGGTGCTCTGAAAAGAGTGTGGGCTTTATAGATAATTGGGCTAATTTTGAGGGCACTGTTGGCCTGTTAGGGCGGGATGGTATCCATCCCACTCGGGAAGGTGCTGCTCTCATTTCTTTCAGCATAGGTCATAATCTCAGAACAGGCCTAGTTAATTTCTGACAATCCAGAGCCAAGGCCAGGGAGCAGACAAACAGGCTAAACCGACTGTCTGCTAGCTGCAGAGAGTCGTCACTCAGAGTCCACTACATCGAGACTGTGTCTGTTCCCTGAGCTCAACAAAAAAGTAGAAATGCTCAGAGTTTGTTCCAGTAACCTAATCAATATAAAATTAGATCATACTGACTGTACAGCTGCTGCTAGCACCTTTGATCTAAAGGTGGGGCTATTAAATATTAGATCTCTTATATCTAAAGAGCTAATGGTTAATGAACTTATTACTGATCAGGAGTTTAATGTACTGTGTTTAACAGAAACATGGATTAAACCAAATGAATATATAGCATTAAATGAAGTTAGTCCTCCTGGATACAGTTACATACACCAGCCTCAGCTACCTCATCCTCAGAGGAGGAGGTGTTGCAGTTATTTATAATGATTATCTAGGTGTAACACACAAACCTGGTTATAAATTTAATACATTTGAAGTTCTTCATACTAATATAATGTATGTAGCCTTGAAAAATAAGTCTACCCAGTTAATTCCGTTACTTATTATTTCCAGGCCCCCAGGGCCATATTCTGAGTTTCTTTCTGAATTTGCAGATTTTATCTCAGATCTGGTTATTTCCTTAGAAAAAGCTTTAGTTGTCGGAGATTTTAATATTCACTTCGATAACCCACAAGACCCTTTGAAAACAGTGTTTGTTTCCATTTTAGATTCAGTAGGGGTTAATCAGAATGTCATAGGACCGACCCATAATGGTGGTCACGCCCTCAATCTAATACTAACATTCGGGTTAAATGTAGAAATATAGTCACACTTCCACAGTCTGAAGTTATTTCAGATCATTATCTCATCTCATGAGATGACACTCGCATTTTAAAACAGACCACTTGAAAATTGGAACGTAAATGGCGTCAAACAAAATTGGTAGCATTCAAATTAGTATGGAAGGAGAGCTTCCTGATGTATAGAAAAGCTCTTAGTGCTGCTAGATCAACATATCTCTCCTCCCTAATAGAAGATAACAAAAATAATCCTATATTCCCATTTAATACTGTAGCAAAATTAACCAGGAATAAGTCTACTATAGACACATGCACACCTGTAGTATGTAGTAGCAACAACTTCATGAAATATTTTAATGACACAATTGAAAATATCCGACAAAAAATTCAAACTACTAATTTAAGGTCAGACAATGTAAGTGACCCTGTAGTTAACAATATAACTGTATCAGATCAGCAATTAGAATGTTTTACTCCCCTTAGAGAAATTTAATTCCTTTAATTCATATCCACATCAAAATCCTCAACTTGTGTACTAGATCCCTTACCTACACATCTATTCAAACAGATAATACCTGAAGTAATTGAACCGCTTCTAAAAATAATAAATTCTTCTCTTAGGATTGACTATGTACCCAAATCCTTTAAACTAGCAGTTATCAAATGCCTGATTAAAAAACCTGACCTTGATCCCTGTCAGCTGTCCAATTATCGGTCAATATCAAACCTCCCCTTTATCTCCAAGATCTTTGAAAAAGCTGTGGCACAGCAGTTATGCTCATATTTACATAGGAATAACATCCATGAAATGTATCAGTCAGGATTTAGACCTCATCATAGCACAGAGACAGCTCTGGTTAAAGTAGTAAACAACCTACTGTTGGCGTCTGATCAGGGCTGTGTCTCACTGCTTGTGTTGCTTGACCTTAGTGCAACATTTGATACCATTAATCATTCCATTCTTCTGGATAGACTAGAAAATGTTGTGGGAGTTAAGGGAATGGCCCTCTCCTGGTTCAGCTCTTATTTAACTGATCGCTATCAGTATGGTGATGTAAATGGTGATTTTTCTCGACATACTGAGGTAAAGTTTGGTGTTCCACAAGGTTCTGTCTTGGGCCCACTGCTTTTTTCTTTATATATGTTACCTCTGGGTGATATTGTTTGTAAGCATGGCATTAGTTTCCACTGTTATGCTGATGACACACAGTTGTATGTTTCTGCAAAACCAGATGAGAGACACCAGCTTAATAGAATTGAGGAATGTGCAAAGGACATTAGACACTGGATGCTTATTAACTTCCTTCTGCTTAACTCTGATAAGACTGAAGTACTTGGGACCACATGCAGCTAGAAGTAAGTTTTCTGATTACATAGTAACTCTGGATGGCCTTTCTGTTTTCACATGCAGCAGTAAAAGACCTCAGGGTGATTACTGACCCCAGTCTTTCATTCGAAACTCACATTGATAACATTACCCGGACAGCTTTCTTTCATCTCAGAAATACTGCTAAGATAAGAAATTTAATGTCACTACACGACGCAGAAAAACTAGTTCATGCTTTTGTTACCTCCAGGTTGGATTATTGTAATGCCTTACTGTCTGGATGTTCCAATAAGTGCATAAACAAGCCCCAGTTAGTTCAAAATGCAGCAGCAAGAGTCCTTACTAGAACTAGAAAATACAACCACATCACCCCTGTCTTATCAACACTGCATTGGCTCCCAATCAAATTTTGTATTGATTATAAAATACTACTATTGACCTTTAAATCACTGAATGGTCTCGCACCACAGTACTGGAGTGAACTTCTGGTCCTTTATGACCTGCCACGCCTACTTAGATCAAAAGGTGCATGCTATCTGCTAGTATCTCGTATAGTGAAGGCTACATCAGGGGGCAGAGCCTTTTCTTACAAAGCCCCACAGTTATGGAACAGCCTTCCAAGTAGTGTTCGGGAATCAGACACAGTCTCAGTGTTTAAGTCTAGGCTGAAAACATATCTGTTTAGTCAAGCCTTTTGTTAATGGTGTTTATGAGGTAAAGGTGTAGATCTGGACGGTCCTCAGACATTCAGTGTTTTGGTAAACTGGGATGTATGGATGCTGTCAGTCCCCACTCGCTTGCTCACTCTAGTTTGTTGACAGTGTAGTGGCTGGCTGCTTTATGTCCCGGGGCTTCCTCATGCCTATGTTACCTTCTGGCTCTTTCCTTTTAGTTATGCTGTCATAGTTAGTTTTGCCAGAGTCCCTGCTTGTACTCAGCGCAAAATATATACTGTACCTAATTATTCAGGTGACATTGGGCATACCTAATAACCTGTGTTTTCTCTCCCCCCCCCCCAAAAAAAAAAATCTGTCCCTCTGAGTTACATATCAATGCTGGGATCGAGGTGCTGACCTCTTCTGCTCCTCAGACCTGCCTGATCCATCCTGATGCCCTATGTCTGGTTGGAGTCTCATCACATCGCTCCTGTGGAGGACAACCCCATATGGACAGTTGAAAGTCACACTTGGAAGACACTCTGGACACTTACAGTCATGTTTCTGTGGCTGAGGACTACAGTTGGCTTACTAACTTTGGGACTGCGGTTGTCATGAACAATTTTGTACTCAAGTTTCCATCAATGAAGAGTTATAACATCAACGAAACTGACTTCATGTTAAAACTGTTCATGTTATAGTCATGTTGTCTATTGTTGTCCAGGTGAGGATGGGTTCCCTTTTGGGTCTGGTTCCTCTCGAGGTTTTTTCCTCATGTCATCTGGGGGAGTTTTTCCCTGCCACCATCACCATGGGCTTGCTCATTGGGGATAGATTAGGGATAAAATTGGCTCATGTCTTGGGTCATTCAGATTCTGTAAAGCTGCTTTGGGACAATGTCTATTATTAAAAGCGTTTTCCAAACAAACTTGACTCTATTTCATGTTAATTTCTTCTGAATTTTATTAATGAGTTGCATTGAATCCAGTGTGAAATTTTTGATCACCAATTAAAACATCAAATTTCACCTCCCATTAGAATATTCTTGGAGTCTACTTTTTTAAAAGGTACCAGTACAGCATTTAAATATAACTGATATAATTATAATAATGCACACAAGTGCAGACACCTGATTAGCTATCATAGGTTGCTTTAAGTCCTTAAACATGTCAAGCTTTATTGCACATGGGTAACCAATATAGCATCCAGGATGTGATGTCAAATCTTTGATAGCCAGGTACTGGAAGTTAATTGCAGCCAATGTACACATACTTGTTAACCTGGATTTAATCAGATTAAAAAGAGCTATCTTCAAATCAGTGTGGAGAAATGGATATCTGAATGAACCTTGGAAAAAAAAAAGACTATCCACACCTGGTAAATGATTTAAGCAGCAAATTATTACAGTAGATGATTATTACAGTAATGATGAAATAGGTTGTATGTTGCAAGTGTAAAGTTGGGAAGGCAGGTCAAAGGGTTTGGCAGCTATCTGATGCCGATGCTCCTGGTCCGAGCGCTGATCCTCTCCCACTTGGACTACTGCAACTCTCTCCTTGCTGGCCTTCTAGCTTCTGCCATCAGACCCAGGGCCGTTGACAGCTTTGGCTGGGCCCGGGACAAAATAATCTGAGTGGGCCCCCCCCAAAATAATCTGAGTGCCCCCCCCCCACACACACACACACATACGCGCGCACGCACATCGCCACACAGCAACCACCCACACCCAACCCCTCTTTTCACAGTCTCCATTCACTCCAACCCTTAAATAACAGGTATTCCAAGCCCATTATAACAGTCAACCATTTTATTTCAACATTTCAACATATTTTACAGTTTGAACATTTCCTTAGTCTGCAACTATTCAGGTGCGAAATGCAATGCGCCGGACTTTTGCTGTGGTAAAGTCGTCAATAAGGTCATTGAAGTCCAGCTCCTTTGCAAGTTCGCGCTCTGTAGAGAGCATAGCCAGCCCATTGAGCCTCTCCTGTGACATGTTTGAGCGCAGGTAGTTGATAAACCAAAATGATTGTTTACGGGATGGAACTGGGCCTCAATGAGAACGGAGTTATGGCTTTCCCGAAATCTGAACATAGAATCACCACTAGTCACACACGGACTGGCCATTGGGAGTAGCGGGAGTGGTGGGCCGGCGGAGAAAAAAAAAAAAAACAGTTGCGCGCTGGCCTTTAATATGATAAGCAATGTTAATAGTTTCTTTAAGAAACTGTTAACATTTCTTATCATATTAAAGGCCAGCGCGCAACTGTAATAAGCAATGTTAACAGTTTCTTAAAGAAACTGTTAACATTGCTTATAATATTAAAAGCCAGCACGCAACTGTTTTTTTTTTTTCTCCGCCGGCCCACCGGGAAAACTCCCGCTACTCCCGATGGCCAGTCCGTGTGTGCCACTAGTGATGTGTACAGTGAGTTTTTCAGTGTATTTTTTTGTCTTGTTTTTCATAAACGTCCTTTCCGTACTCGATTTAGAATGTTACAAAAAAAATTGACACCCTCCCAACCACGTAACATTAGCCTATCTGACCTGGGGGCTGACACGTTTATTACAGATAAACCAAAAGGATTACAACGTTCCCTGGATATAGAACTGGACCGAGAATATTTCAAAATCTTAACGTGTAAGCAACAACAATAAAACAGAGGTTGTTTTATTCATTTAGGGCTTATTAGGCTACTTTCATTAATTGCGCTTTTCATACAGGCCTATCATTTTTCACTTGAGCAAGGGAATTGTTTGAAGAGTATCCAGTCTAAGCGAAAGTTTAATGTTTTGCAACAGACTAACCTCAAAACACCCCATTTATAGCCCATTCGTTACATTAAACTCTATCTAGCTGGCAATTTCACATGCCGTCGTATCTACACGGGATGATTTCCAACAAAATAAGGTTTAATTAACAAGAGGCAGCGTTCCACGGGCTTTCAGCTAACCGGAGTCCAGCTCAGCAAGCGTGCCTAAAACATTTGGATATGATTGCGGGCCAATGTGCTATTCTTTGCTTCATTGAGATATATGCAACACAGTGTTATTAAACCGATATGTTTATGAAATAATTCAATGCCCTGTGCATTTCAGTGTTCACTCAGTGTACCCTGCTATCCCCTACTTTATAATTATGAATGGCGCGTTGCGCGTGCTGGGGTTACATTACGGGGCTGGAAAAAAGTTATCTGTGTCTTACCTGGCTCAGCTGCTCCACTGCCTTCACCACCTGCTGCATCATCTAAATCTTTTCTAAAATATCTATGCAGTGAGCCCCTGAGGCTCTTGGCTTCTTCATCTCTTTTTCTCTTTTCTTTTCTTTGCTCCTGACTTGTGCATGTTGGCAAACGGACTCGCACGCTTATTGTCGAAGCGTTATGATGGAATAGTGCCGTGTTATTTGGCGCCTTAATCAAAGACCAAACCATTTCTGCATTAGGGGTGGTAGGTGGGTTCTTGAATCTATTTTTGAAGACAATAAAGGCAAAAGAACCAGAAATCATTCATTGAATGCAAATATAGCACATTTTTCTCCCCCAAATCAACACATTTTGAAATGAAACAGAATGATTAATGGCATCTTCATGAGGGACCAGTTCTGGGCCCCCCCTCATGCCTGGGCCCGGGACAAAATACCCGGTTGTCCCCCCCTGTCGACGGCCCTGATCAGACCCCTATAGCTCATCCAGAATGCTACAGCTCACCTGTTCTACAACCTCCCTCATTCTTCCCAGGTCACCCCTCTGCTTGCCGAACTGCACTGGCTGCCTATCACAGCTCGCATCAAATTTAAAACATTGGTGCTAGCTTACCAGGCTCTCAAGGGGTTAGGGCAAGCATACTTCCAGAGTCTGAGCTGCCCCTACACGCCAGCCCAATCCCTATGCTTTGCTACTACTGGTCACCTGGCTCCTCCTCCTCTCTGCTCCTGCCCAGCCTGCTCAAGACTACTGTCTGCCCTTGTTCCCTGTTGGTGGAATGACCTTCCCAATGAGGTCAGAACTGCTGACTCCTTGATCGCCTTCAAGCGCAGACTGAAGGCTCACCTCTTCAGGCTGCACCTCTCCCCTTCTTCCCTGCCCACTGCATAACTGTGTTTCAGTCTAGACCAACCCAGGCTTTGTATGGTCTAGCCTGGGGTTAGCTCTTTTGAGTTCTATTTAGTTGTACTTTATATGGTTGGTTTGTTTCCTTGGCTGTTCGAGTACTGGTACTTTAACAGCATATTACACTAGGCATTGCTGTCACTTGTACAGCTGGCACTAGAACTTTCTTGTCTAGAAGTTCAGCACTTCACATTCCTGATTTTTGCACTTGCATGGCAATCTGGATAAGAGCGTCTGCTAAATGCCATGTAATGTAAGGTAATGATGTGGAAAGTGTGTCAAACAGAAAACTGACACTGAATGTATTTGTTATAAAGAGCACAAACTTTTACACAATATAATACAGTCACTGAACCAGGATAAACATGGTTTAGAAATGTATGTTGCACCCAAGCCCACATTGGAAGTTGTCTATATCCAGGCCATGATAACCAGGCATGTGAGAGGGCCAGCACCAGGTGAAGAACTCACAAATCGGTAAGCAGCCTATTACAGCATACAGAAATAGAGCCCTGCACTCCCGCGGGAGTCCCGCGGGACCCGACGCAAAGCAGTGCGGCGCGGGACAAATTTTGAAAGCTCATTGCGGGTGCGGGCGGGAGGGGGAGTGCACAATGCGGGCGCGGGCGGGAGAGGTGATAAGCTGCAGTCCCGCTAACTAAAAATGTGTTTAAAATAATATTTATAAATTATTAATTTATGTCTATCATATATAATTTGTGCTGGATATTTTATTTGGCATTAATAAAAACATTTTAAGATGCCTAAATTTGCGGATGTGGTCTAATCTCGCATACGTTTCCGATTCCTTTCCGCTCTTCCGTGTTTGAGATCTCCGATCATGGCATAAGAGCAGAGCTCCTCTAGTGAAGCTCACAGTGCTTCAGAAGTAAGCACTGCTTTAAAAAGAAAGTGGGAGTTCGAGTGCACAAAGAGAATGCACAGTCACCTGTTCATTCTCGGAAGTGGGAGTGCGAGTGCGCAAAGTGAGAGCTGTCAATCAAAGTGAGAGCTGTCAATCATGAGCGCATGCAGCGCTCAACTTGGAATGTGTCAGCAGAATGTCAGAGTCTAAACAATAAACTTACAATAAATCTAACAATGCCACCTATAAATACACAACATGTAGATCTACATAACATTATCTGTGCCATCTCACAGCATTTTGCTTAGTTATTTTTAATCAGGGCAAATCGCCTTATAGCCAAAACTAGTATATGATGCTTTAATTTATGGAGATGCCTTTTGTTTACACGTGATTTCCAAATGAGGGGTATTGCAATTTTATATTAGTCTAAATGAACATCTACACCAAGTTGTAAGCATCAGGGGAAGATTATGGACGCACCAAATTTGGCTTAATGGTCATTTAATGGTGAAATGTCGTTCGCACTGTCAGCCAACTTCGGGTTGTTTCTCTGAATTCCGACAATAAATGAGACCATCCGAACACATCTGAAAACATTATGGTTTGAGCTGTGTTGGTTCAAATCAACTTGGTTCAGACCAAGTTGGTACTACAGCTTTGGGAAACAATCGTTTTTTGGATGTTAGTTAGTTCAAACTTGCATCGTACCATATTGGTTTAATGCTAACTTGGTTGGTTGTTTGGGAAACGCACCCCTGAACGTGAGCTGTAGATATTTATGCTCAAATCCACTCAAAGTAGGGGGCGGGGCACCATCACGCTGTGTCTTTAAATTATATTAATTTCTTATAGGCCTACTTGTATTTCCTAGAATGTAAATGTGAGGAGTGACATATAAGCTACGTGCAATGTACAATATTCTTAATATCCACTGTAGATTTTGGTAGGTGTGTTGGGTATCAGTCTGTAAAGCCTCAGCTGCGCATGCCGTCTGGCAACGCGCACCCTCGCTACGTGCGCTAGGTGAAGGATCGGTCAGTGGAGAGCTCAGCTAAGCTCAGCATGTTTAATTCCCCAAGCCAATGACAAGTACTTTCGTGAGAAATAACGCGAACGTCTGCATCATGCGGGATTTGCGGGCGGGAGCGGGAAAAAATATGTCAGGCGCGGGCGGGAGCGGGACTGAAAAATCATAATTCTTTGCGGGAGCGGGACTGTACAATGTGGGAGCGGGCCTGAAAATTCTGTCCCGCGCAGACCTTTATACAGAAACTCAGTGTGTGTGGGTTTATGTATATAGGTGTGCCCATTCCAGCAATAAAGCCTATTTATTTTTTAGGTGTGTGAATACAGGTATAGACATGCAATGTGCCACAATAGTTTACATGGTCTAAATATAGGCTAGTGACAGCTCGAAGCCAAGTGTGAATTTAGAGCAGAGCTCCCTGTGCGTGGAGTGAAGCTCCATACTTAAGAGAATATGGTAATGCACTGACCTGTTTTTTTTTTTTTTATGGCTTTTGTGACCATAGGCTACCCAATTATAAGTGCAAGGCAATGCATTTCAAACACTTGTCCACCGGACAACAAAATTTGTATCTTTATTTACATAAGAGATGGGGTTTTGTCCAGTGCTTATTTTTAATGTGCTTTTTAAGAAGTAACGTGGGATTATTTACTAACATTTTACACTCATCAGGAGCTCTGCTTTTAGGCAGTGCTTTATATTACACACACACGCACACACACCATAGAAAGTTTGACAGGTGAAGCAACACAATTTTTCTTTAGCAAGACAGCTTTTTTTTTTTTTACCTAGGTCTAGATTTAAGTCTAACATATGTGAATTAATAAATTAAATTAAAATTAAATTAATTAATTTATTAAATTAATTTATTAAATTTTAAATTAAAAAAACTTTCTCACATTTATTTTAGTTAATTGACTTGTGTGACCTGAATCACTTTTCTGTGGATGGTGTTGGACTATTATTGGCACAGCATAGGGTTTGAGTCTAACATCGCCTATGTAGCCTAAGAACTTGGCCTGTTGATTCCTTTCAATCCATTTGGGCTCAAAATAGTCCTCACAAACATAATTTCTACCAGAGGAAAGTGTTTCTAATGTGTGACCTATTCCCAAGTTGTGTAGCCACTGTTTAGCAAGTTATTTACATTGCTGATTGTCAGCAGTGAAACACAGAAAAAAATGCTTTCCCTTATTATCGTGTTTATTGTTTTTGCAAACATAGGCTTTGCACTCTGCCATTTTTCAATAATGTTTTGTATATCCGGTTACATTGCGCTGTCAGGAGCAGGGAGCCGTGAGCCAATCAAGACACAGGAAACCTATCTATGATTCTGTCATACTGACCTTTGACACTGGTCAAAAAATGGCAATATGGCTACGCTCTGAAGTGGAACTTGAGTAAGTGGAAATACAAAAGAATTTTAAAGCACTGCTTTATGTGTAAAAATACAGGATCAAAATGTATTTGTGCAAAATGTGTAGCATTTCTAGCCTATGTTTATCTTTTGGTGCATATACCCTTTAATATAAGCAAATCTGTAGTGTCATGACCAGTACATCGAAGTGCATTGCCATAAGACAACACTAGTTAAGACAAGGAATGTGTGAGAAAAATCAAGATGATCACATAATTTTCCATGTTACGATCCCAAAACATCGTAATGCATCATAATTCATATCACAATATGAAAGTTAAAGTTTTGCCTATTATCCCTCCTGTTGAGTGAGTGTTGAATGGTTAAACTGCTTATTTTGTGTGTTCATGCACAACATTGCCTATTTTTACACTGTGATACTGCCTCTCTTGACCTTAACATTTTTTAAATCTATACAAATTAGTATTTCTTTTAGCATTAATTGTCATGTTAAAACACTGATATGATGCTGAATAAACATTGTGCCTGCTGGTTTAAGTACTGCACTTATGACCCCATTACCATTTTATGAGGCAACAGTATGACTGGCAACTTTAACAGTTATAGTATGTTTTATTAATAAAATCATATCAATACAGATTAGGACACATGTACAACCCCGATTCCAAAAAAGTTGGGACAAAGTGCAAATTGTAAATAAAAACGGAATGCAATAATTTACAAATCTCAAAAACTGATATTGTATTCACAATAGAACATAGACAACATATCAAATGTTGAAAGTGAGACATTTTGAAATTTCATGCCAAATATTGGCTCATTTGAAATTTCATGACAGCAACACATCTCAAAAAAGTTGGGACGGGGCAATAAGAGGCTGGAAAAGTGAAAGGTACAAAAAAAGGAACAGCTGGAGGGCCAAATTGCAACTCATTAGGTCAATTGGCAATAGGTCATTAACATGACTGGGTATAAAAAGAGCATCTTGGAGTGGCAGCAGCTCTCAGAAGTAAAGATGGGAAGAGGATCACCAATCCCCCTAATTCTGCGCCGACAAATAGTGGAGCAATATCAGAAAGGAGTTCGACAGTGTAAAATTGCAAAGAGTTTGAACATATCATCATCTACAGTGCATAATATCATCAAAAGATTCAGAGAATCTGGAAGAATCTCCGTGCGTAAGGGTCAAGGCCGGAAAACCATACTGGGTGCCCGCGATCTTCGGGCCCTTAGACGGCACTGCATCACATACAGGCATGCTTCTGCATTGGAAATCACAAAATGGGCTCAGGAATATTTCCAGAGAACATTATCTGTGAACACAATTCACCGTGCCATCCGCCGTTGCCAGCTAAAACTCTATAGTTCAAAGAAGAAGCCATATCTAAACATGATCCAGAAGCGCAGACGTCTTCTTTGGGCCAAGGTTCATTTAAAATGGACTGTGGCAAAGTGGAAAACTGTTCTGTGGTCAGACGAATCAAAATTTGAAGTTCTTTATGGAAATCAGGGACGCCGTGTCATTCGGACTAAAGAGGAGAAGGACGACCCAAGTTGTTATCAGCGCTCAGTTCAGAAGCCTGCATCTCTGATGGTATGGGGTTGCATTAGTGCGTGTGGCATGGGCAGCTTACACATCTGGAAAGACACCATCAATGCTGAAAGGTATATCCAGGTTCTAGAGCAGAGGTGGGCAAACTACGGCCCGCGGGCCACATCCGGCCCGTTGGCGTTTTTAATCCGGCCTGCGGAAGACAATCATATAAACGCGATTGAGCAGATCTATAAACTATAAGCTTCAGTGTTATCACGTAGACAGGTGTTCTAGAGATCCGTCTTTCCAGTCAGTCGTATTCACGCGAGATTACATTTGCAGAGTGGTGCAGCGCGTGCCATGGAAGTCATTCTGGCGCCCGTGCCACTGATGATCTCGAGAACACAGGATAAAACTTTACAATGAGTGGTCCTAAAAAAAGAAAAGTGGACAGTGAGTGCAGGGTGTTCAATAAAGAATGGACAACTAAGTATTTTTTTTGCTGAAGTCCGATCAAAGGCTGTATGTCTTATTTGCAAAGAAACCGTTGCAGTTTTAAAGGAATATAACATCAAACGGCACTTTTCCTCCAAGCATGCTAATTATGCTAACAACCAGTCAGCGGAAGCACGGACGAATACAGCTCAGCGGTTGCTGAGTGAATGTGAGTATTAACACTTTCTCTTTTTAAAACTATGTTGGAGCTGTAATAAGATGGTAGTCACATGTTTACAGACATAATAATATAAAAAGTATAACTCTTAGTAATTTTGGTTGTCGTGGGTGGCTGCTGTAGTGCTGGTGTTTGTTTTTAAAGCCTAGGTCACAACCGGCTGTACGTGCTCCTACGGCCGGTCTACGTGCAAAAAACGCAAGAAACGTACGGAGGGCGCGCGTGTGACGTGTTGATTTTCGAGCCGCAGACTGGCCGCAGACCGGCTGCAGAGGTTCTTTGTCATGTCAAACAAACTCTATGGGCGCTTACGTTTTTTTCAGGTTGCAAGACAAACTTACAGCCAACGCGCGTCTTTCTCCATGAACAAAAAAAAAAAAAAAAAAAATCGCACGCCCAAAAAATCGTACGTCCGGTTGTGACCTAGGCTTAAGTACCATGTGCTTTTGGGTGTCTGCTCCGCCCCTCATTTATGTCCCTGTCTATTATGAGCAGCTGACCTTGCTTCTGCTTATATTTGTTCCTGGACTTTTGCCTGTGGAGGTTATTCTGATCTATGAGTGGCCTTTTGGAATATGAAAACCTGTTTGGAACCTGTGTTTTGATTTTTTGAGGACTGGAAATATTTCAGTGAGTGACTTTGAACCTGAAAACCAGTTTGGAGTTTTTTGCTTTCTTGAGCTGTTTTGTTTGATTTTGTGGGCTGGATGGATCCAGTGCCAAACCATTGAACTGCAAACATTTTGGAATGGTGTGGTACCTCTTCTACTAATGGTGGTTGGTTGTACTGGCAGGCTGGAAGTGGATGGTTAAAAAAAAAAACACTCAGGTGTAAATCTACGCATTCAGTGAAATGTACAAAAATGATACAGTGGTGCCTGAAAGTTTGTGAACCCTTTAAAATTTTCTATATTTCTGCATAAATATGACCTAAAACATCTTCAGATTTTCACACAAGTCCTAAAAGTAGATGAAGAGAACCCAGTTGAACAAATGAGACAAAAATATTAGATTTGGTCATTTATTTATTGAGGAAAATGATCCAAAATTACATATCTGTGAGTGGCAAAAGTATGTGAACCTTTGCTTTCAGTATCTGGTGTGATCCCCTTGTGCAGCAATAACTGCAACTAAATGTTTCCAGTAACTGTTGATCAGTCCTGCACACTGGCTTGGAGGAATTTTAGCCCATTCTTCCATACAGAACAGCTTCAACTCTGGGATGTTGGTGGGTTTCCTCACATGAACTGCTCACTTCAGGTCCTTCCACAACATTCTGATTGGATTAAGGTCAGGACTTTGACTTGGCCATTCCAAAACATTAACTTTCTTCTTCTTTAACCATTCTTTGGTAGAATGACTTGTGTGCTTAGGGTCGTTGTCTTGCCGCATGACCCACCTTCTCTTGAGATTCAGTTCATGGGCAGATGTCCTGACATTTTCCTTTAGAATTCGCTGGTATAATTCAGAATTCATTGTTCCATCAATGATGGCAAGCCATCCTGGCCCAGATGCAGCAAAACAGGCCCAAACCATGATACTACCACCACCATGTTTCACAGAAGGGATAAGGTTCTTATGCTGGAATGCAGTGTTTTCCTTTCTCCAAACATAACGCTTCTCATTTAAACCAAAAAGTTCAATTTTGGTCTCATCCTTCCACAAAATATTTTTCCAATAGCCTTCTGGCTTGTCCACATGATCTTTAGCAAACTGCAGATGAGCAGCAATGTTCTTTTTGGAGAGCAGTGGTTTTCTCCTTGCAACCCTGCCATGCACACCATTGTTGTTCAGTGTTTTCCTGATGGTGGACTCATGAACATTAACATTAGCCAATGTGAGAGAGGCCTTCAGTTGCTTAGAAGTTACCCTGGGGTCCTTTGTGACCTCACCGACTATTACATGCCTTGCTCTTGGAGTGATCTTTGTTGGTCGACCACTCCTGGGGAAGGTAATATTGGTCTTGAATTTCCTCCATTTGTACACAATCTGTCTGACTGTGGATTGGTGGAGTCCAAACTCTTTAGAGATGGTTTTGTAACCTTTTCCAGCCTGATGAGCATCATCAACGCTTTTTCTGAGGTCCTCAGAAATCTCCTTTGTTTGTGTTGTGAAGATCAGACTTTGGTAGATCCCTGTTCTATAAATAAAACAGGGTGCCCACTCACACCTGACTGTCATCCCATTGATTGGAAACACCTGACTCTAATTTCACCTTCAAATTAACTGTTAATCCTTAAGGTTCACATACTTTTGCCACTCTCAGATATGTAATATTGGATCATTTTCCACAATAAATAAATTACCAAGTATAATATTTTTATCTCATTTGTTTAACTGGGTTCTCTTTATCTACTTTTAGGACTTGTGTGAAAATCTGATGATGTTTTAGGTCATATTTATGCAGAAATATAGAAAATTCTAAAGGGTTCACAAACTTTCAAGCACCACTGTATGTACTGATATGTAATTTAGTTCAATTTAATGATATGCAATTTACTTGTATGTATAAAATGATACAAATACACTGGCATCCTACTCATCCTGGCAGCTCAAAGATGTAATTTAAGAATTAAGTGTGCTACTTTTCTTACTGTCACGTGTGTGTGTGTGTGTGTGTGTGTGTGTGTGTGTGTGTGTGTGTGTGTGTGTGTGTGTTACTTTTCTGGATGGATCCAGTGCAAATCTGTTGAACTGCAAACATTTTTCTGCTCTGCCTTTGTTGACTGAGAACTAAAATAAATGTCAATCTGATCTGCATTTGGGTCTCTGTCAGTGAAGGCCTTACAATAACACTAAAGCTTTTCCAGTTTATGTTCGATATGTATGAATTTGGTGCTGGCCCGGCCCGCCTGGCAAATTTCAAAAGTCAATGTGGCCCCTGAGCCAAAAAGTTTGCCCACCCCTGTTCTAGAGCAACATATGCTCCCATCCAGACGATGTCTCTTTCAGGGAAGACCTTGCATTTTCCAACATGACAATGCCAAACCACATACTGCATCAATTACAGCATCATGGCTGCGTAGAAGAAGGGTCCGGGTACTGAACTGGCTAGCCTGCAGTCCAGATCTTTCACCCATAAAAAACATTTGGCGCATCATAAAACGGAAGATACGACAAAAAAGACCTCAGACAGTTGAGCAACTAGAATCCTACATTAGACAAGAATGGGTTAACATTCCTATCCCTAAACTTGAGCAACTTGTCTCCTCAGTTCCCAGACATTTACAGACTGTTGTAAAGAGAAAAGGGGATGTCTCACAGTGGTAAACATGGCCTTGTCCCAACTTTTTTGAGATGTGTTGTCATGAAATTTAAAATCGCCTAATTTTTCTCTTTGAATGATACATTTTCTCAGTTTAAACATTTGATATGTCATCTATGTTCTATTCTGAATAAAATATGGAATTTTGAAACTTCCACATCATTGCATTCTGTTTTTATTTACAATTTGTACTTTGTCCCAACTTTTTTGGAATCAGGGTTGTACAACATACTCACAGTTGCCAGATTATTATGACCACCAAATTAAAGCTCATCTCATTGTCTCTAGATGCTTTATCCTGTTCTACAGGGTCGCAGGCAAGCTGGAGCCTATCCCAGCTGACTACGGGCGAAAGGTGGGGTACACCCTGGACAAGTCGCCAGGTCATCACAAGGCTGACACATAGACACAGACAACCATTCACACTCGCATTCACACCTACAGTCAATTTAGAGTCACCAGTTAACCTAACCTGCATGTCTTTGGACTGTGGGGGAAAATGGAGCACCTGGAGGAAACCCACGCGGACACAGGGAGAACATGCAAACTCTAAAAATGAGAACCCTGCGACCCTGTAGAAGTGGTTAGAGATGATGAGATGAGATGAGATAAACAAGCTTCTGCCAGAATTCTGGTTGGATATTTCATGACTCTTCATGGTAGAATTGGTAGAGTTCAATTAAATTTTTTTTTTCTTGGCATGGACTTGACATAAGCACGGTTGATATATTTTCAATAGGGTTGAAGTCAGGACTTATTTTAAGCTTAGTATTAGCCTGCTTTATCCTCTACAACCAGCTCTGATGCGTGTTTGGGTTCATTGTCCTGTTGTAACTCCCAAGTCATGTTCAAGTTTCTGATGGCTTATGCTGAAGAATTCTGAGGTAGTCCTCCTTCTTCATTATTCCATCCACTTGGTGCAATGAACCAGTTCCACTGGCAGCAAAACAGCCCCAGAGCATGATGATCCTACCACCAGTTGGTACAGTGTCCCTCTGTACATGGTGGTCACTGTGGCCAAACTAAATCTATGTCTCATCTGACCATACAGCTATCCTCCAGAAGGCTTTTTTCTTTGTCTGTGAGGTCAGCTTCAAACTTTTAGTCAAGCTTGAAGGTGTCAATTTTGGAGCAGGGGGTTATTTCTTGGATAGCAGCCTCTTAGTCCATGGTGATGTAAAACTCACTGAACTGTAGACAGTGATCCATCAGCTTCCAGTTCATGGCAGGGCTGTGCCATGGTGGTTCCCAGGTTGTTCCTGACCATCCAAACCAATTTCCTTTCAGCTGAGGGTGACAGTTTGGGTTTTCTTGAAGCAAAGTGGCTTGGCAAAGTGACTACACCTCACAATAACTTGGATACAATTGTTTGAACTGACCTTGGAATTTGCAGTTGTTTAGAAATGGCTCCAAGAGACATTCCGGAGTTGTGTACATCTGCGATCCTCTTTCTCAGATCTGCACTGAGCTCCTTGGACTTTCCCATTTTACTGTATGTTGGTCAATCCAATGAGTGCTGTAAACAAACCCTTTTTATGAAGGCTACCAGCTGTAGTCAATCATGATCACTAACAGGAAGAGACCTTGGCAAGATAAGACATTTTGGAAGTTTCAACACCTCCGAATTAACAATTTAAGTGAGCGTATGTAAATTTCTGACTCTGTATGTATAATTTTGACCCTCTGTTGATTTCAGAAAACCCAAAGAAAATTAAAACTTGTGCACAAAATTTGTTTTTTTCATTAAAGATGTATGCTGTACAATCATTCTGCCACAGAAAAAGAACAGTTCAAAGAAATTACTGAAAACCCAAATATTTCCATAACATTCATATCCAAGATGACCTTCATGTCACTGTATGTAAACTTCTGACCACAACTGTATGTATTTTTAAGGAAAGGGTTTAGTTCGTTTGATTAGTTTTTTCTTGTTTGCTGAGTATATATAAAGTTTAAAAGAATGCTAATTAACTGGGATTCTATTGAAACCCAAGCTGGAGCATGGTCCTTCATAAAATAAAACATTCCTGCTCTGATATTAGCTGCCTAGTAATACCACATAAGATTTGGTAGTTGTAATCCACCTCTATCATATGGTAGGTATAGCAGGGAGAGCCTGAGTCTAGGGCATCTATTGTTTCAAATGAAGTTGGAGAAAAGCTTTTTTAGTAAAGAAAAATGAAGGTGGGGAAGCAAGTGGAATAGATTGGAAAATGTGCAAATACTTGCGTAAAACTGACATTTTCAGAATGTTGATGTGCCCAATCACAGATATAGGCATTCTTATATAGGCATTCTTGTCCACCTATTTATAAGCTGTGTAACTTTGTCTGTCAGGGGATTGTAGTTTGGAGCAATTTTTATCAATGGTATCGTGATCTCCACACCTAAGCAAGTAAAACCTTTTAATGGAGACCATAAAAGGAGTGTGAATTGGAGGGTTTAGCCTCTCATTTTCATTCATAAATAAATATTACCAATTTAGTCTTATTTATTTTGTAACCTTCAAAGACACCAAAAGTGCTTATCAGATCAAATAAAGTAGGTAAAGTCTGCTTCAAATGAGAACAAAACAGAATTATGCCATCTGCATAAAGAGCTATGCAATGCTCTATATCTCCTACCTTTAGTCCTCTCAAGTTGGTATTTTTGTGAATTGTCATAGCAAGTGGCTCAACAGCTATGGTAAACAACAGATGGGGGCAACTTTGTCTTGATCCCTAATGTAGTTTAAAAGGTGTTGAAGATAAAGCATTTGTTACAACTATAGCCTGTGGATCAGCATAAAGCAGTTGAATCCAGAGAAGAAATTTCCCCCTGTACCAAACCTCTGAAGAACATCAAATAGATATTGTCACTCCACTCTGTCAAAAGCCTTCTCAGCATGCAATGACAAAATGGCAGTATCTGTACAGCCAGATTTATCAAAAACTATATTAATTACTCTTTGGATATTGTGAAAGCCTTGCCTTCCCTGAACAAAGCCATTCTGGTCAGAGTGAACCATTTTTGGTAAAAGTGCTTCGAGCCAATAGAGATCTTTCACTGACATCACAGATCTTTGTTTATCACATTGCATCTGCCATATTGCCGGGCAAAAAAAGAAATAGCCGCAACAGTTAATAATGAAAATTGAGACGACTGCAGTCAGTACAATCTCTCTGAAACAATTAAAAATTTATGCTTGTCGTCAGTGTGCAGGCACTTATGGATGCAAGCACAGGAGAGACCGGGGGCTTCACAAACTGCAGTCTTAGCCAAATTGAGGAGCAGGAATCGGGTGGAGGTTGCTCGATCAGCAAATGGAGCAATGTAGGGAAAGCAATGAAACAAAGTCGAGACTAAATGTAAACACTGGTCATATGCAGAAAGTCAGGCAGAAATCAAATGGCTTGGTAAGGTTAGGCATAGAACACTAAATGATACTTCACAAAGTCAGGCTTCTTCTTCTTCCTTTTTAATGGCGGTTGGCAAACAACTTTTGGAAGCATTACCGCCACCTACCGAAATGGAGTGTGAGTCTGGATATCTAATACTAAAAAAACCAAAAAAACCAAAACAAAACTAAATTCTTCTAATCAGACCAGATTCTTCCAAGAAGTGAAACAAAAACCTAAAGCAAACTTTGCCTGAATTTTTCTGAAGAATTGCATTTATTCTTAAAGGCACACTTTCTGCCTCCAGCTCTTGGATAAGTTGCTGCCTCTCTTGGTCAAACTTTGTACAGTATTCTATAACATGCTCTATGGTCTCAACAGCATCACATACACTACACTTTCCATCAGCATGCTTTTTTAAAAGAAATAAAGTACTGTCCAAATGAGTGTGCCCAAACCTCATCCTAGAGATAATATCTTCCTCGTGAGTGGATCTAGCAGTTGGTCTTGCACCACCCACAAACCTTTGAATACTGTAATATTTCCTACCAGTGTTAGCATTATTTCAGTCACTTTGCCATTTTTCCTTGGACTTTGACTTGACTATCGTTTTAATTTCAGATTTACTATAATGAATATCCATAGTGATCTCAGGAGATTCACATGCCTTCTTAGCGTTCTTATCAGCTAGTTCATTACCTCGTCCTCCTAAATGAGCTGGGACCCATAAAAAACTGACATTTGTATCAGAGATTAATAGTCGACTTATCATCTGCACAATTTCTAAAACAATGTCCTGTCTGGACTGAGACATAGCACTCTGGATGCTCATCAATGCAGATGCAGAGTCTGACGCAATTAGCACCCCATTCCTTGGCCTGTTGCTCTCAACCCAGGACAGAGCAATAAGAATAGCTACTAGCTTAGCTGTGTAAACTGCAAGATCATTACTCAATCTTTCTTTTGTACAGATCTTGAGGCTAAGTTGTACAAATGCAACACCAACTTTACTTTATATTGACTTTGATGCATCTGTAAATACCACAAGTTTATCTTCATACACATCTCTAATATGGTACTCAACTATATCTCTGTTGATTTCCTCATTCATTTTCAATTCTAACTGGTCTAGGTCAATTATACCCCTTTTCCACCAAATCAGTTCCAGGGCTGGTTCGGGGCCAGTACTGGTGCTGGTTCACAACTCGTTCAACTTGCGAGCCAGCTGAGAACCAGTTTGCTTTTCCATAGCTCGCGGTGCTAAGGGAAGACACGTCATTACGTCGCTGTATACATCAGTTACGTCGTTGTATATGTCATTACGTCGCTGTATACGTCAGTTACGTCGCTACGTTTGCATAAACCTTGGCGCGAATATTGAAGCAAAAACAACACGGAAGAAGCAGCAGCAGCAGCAACAATAATAATAATGGATGACTTCACGTTTGTACAGCTGCTGCTTCTCGTCGCTTAAAAATGGCGATCTTTCGTGGTCTTGTTATTGTTGTTGGTCTTAACAACTCCGCCCCCCCACTGACGTAAGCGGTTCTTTCCTCTGGCCCAGCAGAGAGTTGGTGCTAGCCTGGAACCGGTTTTTCTGGCCCCAGAGCCAGTTCTTTGTCAGTGGAAACAGAAAACCCGGTTCCAAACTAAGCACTGGCCCCGAACCAGCCCTGGAACTGCTTTGGTGGAAAAGGGGCACTAGAGGCTCTCTCAATAGCCACAATGGAACAGCTGGATAAGACACTGATGGACACACATTAAGCAACTGGAGGCCCATTTCACTTGCTTTCTGAGATATAATCCACCCAAAGCTTCTAACTTGAGACTTCTCTCTCTCTTGGCAGTGAATTAAAGAAGAATAACTTATATGATCTTCCTTTTGCCCTCTTTTGCCCAATAAACCAGGGTTACCTGATCCCTCCTGATATGAAGAGGCATTTCACCCATCTCAACCTGAATTGCATTAACTGGGGTAGTTTTCATAGCGCCACAACATAACCTCAAAGCTTTATGTTGAATAACATCCAACTTCATTAAGAGTGACTTAGATGCAGATCTGTAAGTCACACACCCACAGTCAAATACAAATGTAATGAGGCTAACGTAAATAGTTTTCAAGGCTGTCCTATTTGCACCCCAATCCACCCCATGCAAGCATCGCATTTAACACTTTTTTTTTTACATTTCTCAATCATCTTCTGTATATGCACAGACCAGGTTAGCCTCTTATCAAACCGTAGGCCTAAATATTTGAAGCAATCAACTCTTTCTGACTCTGTGCCAGATATCTTCAGCTTTAAGTCTAGAAGAATATTCCTCCTGGTAAAAAAAATACTGTTTTAGTCTTATCTATAGAAATTCTAAATCCCCATTCAAGGACCCACTTTTGGACAGCATCCACTGACTGCTGCATCTTATTCACAATAAAGTTAACATTCCTACCTCTCTTCCACATAGCCCCATCATCTGCAAACAATGCAACATTAACTGATCTCTGTAAATCTTTAAAAACATAATTGATCATAATCAAGAATAGTACTGGGCTGATAATACTACCTTGGGGCGTACCATTGTCAACTATATACTCATTACTAAATTCTTCATTAATTTTAACTACAATTCTCCTACCAGATAAGAAGTCTCTAACCCACTGGAACATTCTTCCTTTAAAGGTGGTGTATGAGATTTTTTTCAGGAGTATTTTTTACCATATTGCTTGAAAAGCTCCTTACACCCATGTTGCAAGCAGTACAATAGAAGGTTTGACCCAAAAACGAAGTATTTTAATCCAGTCTACAGTGTAAAACAAAGGAAAAACGCCATCCAATCATATCGAGGTACCACCTCAAAATGATTGGATACTGACACGTCAATCAGACTGAAGCCCGAGCAGCCCGTCCCTTCTGTGTGTGTGTGAGAGAGAGAGAGAGCAGTGTCACACAGAGCGCAGGATTCTCTCAGTGCGCTTCCTCCAAACAATGGGGATTTACACGAAAACGGAAGGAGATATTCACAAAATTCTTTCACAGTGAGTGCCACAAGGATCTCCTGAACAAACTGATGTAATTTTTTTGTCTGTAGTGTAAAAAAAATGAGGTCACTAGAGCGAGTTAAAAACGAGTGACTTTTCTGGCAAGTTTTAAAATGGAAGTCTATGGGGCTGGGCGGCTGTGCTCTCCTCACTTTCAGGCTTCTCATTCAAAAACTGCAAGTCCTATCGTGTAGGTAGACACATTGGGTGAATCAGGACAAGTGTGGCTACTACTTTTGAGAGAATTGTGTGTGTGGAGTGAAAATTGGGGCTGAAAACACAGTTTAAATGAGAAAGTTTGAGCTATTTTTCCAAGCTCTCTACACTCTGCTCTAAGGGGGAGGAGGGGGGGGGGGAGGAGGGGTGGAGACGCGGGGGGTGGGAGCATGGCGAGGACGGGCGTGTTTCTTTTCAAAATATGGCTTGCAGGAACCGTTATTCCAAAATCTCATACCCCACCTTTAATTCCCATCTGTTTCAACTTAATAAGAAGATCCTCTCTCCAGACCATGTCATAGGCCTTTTCAATATAAAAAAATATGGCCAAAACCATCTCTTTATTAACCTGAGCTTTCCTTATTGAGTCCTCCAGGGCAACTATTGTATCCACAGTCCCCCTTCCCTTCCTAAAACCACTCTGGTAGCTATGTAATAGATTTCTAGTTTCTAACCAGTAGACCAGCCTGTCATTAACCATTCTTTCCATTACTTTACCCATTTGAGAAGTTAATGCTATAGGTCTGTAGTTACTTGGGTACTTTGCATCTTTCCCAGGTTTCCTAATAGGGATAACAGACTGTTTCCTTTCTGCTGGGATGACTCCTTCTGTCCACACCTTATTGAATAAGGTCAACACCACCTCCTTCCCTTTATCAGTCAAATTCTCCAACATTGCGTAACAGATCATATCCTTCCCTGGGGTAGACTTTCCAACTTTCTTTAATGCACTATTAAGTTCTTGTAAGTTGAAAGGTGTATTTAAAATTTCCCCATCTCCTGTCTCTTCAAATAAAACATCCCTGTACTTTCCTATTGTCATTTCTCTTCCTCTTTTCTCCTCATGAGTGAGGTTCTGTGAGCTATGCACCTTTAACAATGCCTTCGCTATGGCCTCAGCTTTATCTTTACTATTTGTAATAACTCTTTGATCATCAATCATTACGGGATACTCAAAATCCCTCCCATTGCTTCTCATTTTCTTAATCATGTTCCATACACTTTGAATTGGAGTTATTTCTATTGAATCACAAAACTTTTTCCAATACTTCTTTTTTGTATTCTTGACTGTTTGCCTCACTACAGTTTGACACAGTTTGTATTTAATCAAGTTTCCAACATTTAGAGTTTGCTTTAAAGTTCTAAAAGCTTTATTATGGTCCCTGACAGCCCTACTACATTCCTCAGACCACCAAGGAACAATCCTTCCCTTACTACCTGACTGACTTGGGAATGGTTAGTTCAGCAGCCCTAATTATGTTGTTTGTAACAGAATAGCACATGAAGTCAACACTGGCATTAGCTTCAATAGAGATCTTGCAGTCACGTGACCGGAAAGTACACAACCGCCATCTTGTCGGTCAAAAACACCGCTGAATACTGCTGCACTCGTGTACAGAATGGATCAATTTCAACCGACGGACTACACGGCTCATTTTTCTAATGAACAGATAACTAGATATATGTCTAAAATAAACGATCTACAGATTTGTGACCCTTATGACTTACCAGACGGAGTTTTCACGACCGGATTTTGAACTGCCAGCGGAATACCCAGACGTGTATAATTACCTCATTAACTTTCCCTCGCTGTTCAGTGGTGAAGCACTGCGTGCCTATAAATCTCTGGACAGTTATCTCTACAGAAATTCAGGATTTGTCAGCGACTCAGATGTGGCATCTTGTAAACAAGAATCCTCATTGGATGGGTAAGTCACTTAAGTATTGAGTATAGCACCGACCAGCCGATTATAGAATAGAATAAGGTAATTCCAAATCGTCCGTGTTGTTTACATGGATCTGGCATTGGAGAGGTAGAGGCTTGGCAGTGGAGGTTTGAGTAGCTGTTTTCTGAGCTTAGTCAACAGGCCGGCTCTGCAGCCTCGCTTTTGCTTCCGCTCCTGGCACCGCCTCCTTCGCTTTGCTTCCGATAACAATCCACGGAGACCCTGCTGGTCTCGCTATCTCGTCCGGAATGTTTTTTTTTTCTCGTCCGGAATGTTGTGCATGCGATGGAAATCGCTACAAACCGTCATTTTCTGCTGGAAACCAATGTCCAGTAAGTCCATACGGTTGTAGTGGATATTGAAGTCCGGTACAGACGAACAACATGCAAAAATACACACAAAAAACATAAACGTGCACAGGTAGGGAGAGCTTGTAGCCGCAGCCGTTGTAGTAGAATTGTATATAGTAGGGTTTTCCAGAAGAAAAGGTAGAAGTAAAAGCAGAAGTAGACCCAGAAGTAGAAGTAGAAGGCGGAATATGGCGTTTGACCGACAAGATGGCGTCTGTCACAATCTGGATCGGCTGTGACGTCACATGCAAGTGCTCCATACCCATTAGACTGCTCTCACTGATGACTGAAAAGGTCTCCCAATCTGCTTCCCTTAAAATCAATCTCCCATTTCTTACCACCTGATCTCTTATTAGTTCTATCTCAAACTGAACCACAACAGGATAGTGATCACTACCCAGTGTACTGTAATTTAATACCTCCCAACTACATCTGCCAGCTAAAGTTTGAGAAACTATTGTGAGGTCTATAGGTGACTCATTGCCTCTTGCTACATCTATTCTTGTATACGAACCATCATTCAAACATACAAGCTCTTTTTCATCTAAAAACTCAATTATTCTACCATTTATATCATTTTTATCTCCCCAGAGTGAACTGTGAGCATTAACATCCCCACACCAAATGACCTTTTCACCCAAACCCCTCCAAATTTCTTCTGAATGCTCTAACTTAATCTGGTTACATGGATTATAAAAATATCACACTCCCTTCTTTAGTCCATACCTCAACACCTATATATTCCAGATCATCTCCTTTCTTTAGCTCTCTATATTGTAGTCCCCTCTTGACAAAAGTAACACACCCTCCACCATTACCCCCCACCCTGTCTCTCCTGATACTAGAGTAGCCCTTAATTACAAACTCCAATGAACTCTTTAGCCAGGATTCCTAAACACAGATCACATCTGGTTTTTCATTTAAATCTTGAATGAAACCTTTTAAATTCCTGACCATTAGCCAGGAGACTTCTAGCGTTCCATTGTAAGATCACTAAGGTTGACTTAGATTAGATTAGATAAAACTTTATTGATCCCTTTGGGAGGGTTCCCTCAGGGAAATTATCAATGGTGGTGCAGATGATATCTGTGGGGGTTCACCCAACCTATTCAGATCTGCATATATCTTTTCCCAAGATAAATTAGTGAGATTTAAGAATTTTGCTGCAGCTTTCACTATAATTCTGATTTTCTCTGTCCTGTTTTTAGCCTGTTCAGTGCAATTTATTACATATGCTATAAATAGCACTAAACGTTCTGAATTGATCATGGTTTCATTTTGCCTTTTTTCCTTGTCAACTTCTTTCACTGTTTCAGCATAAGGCCCTGTCCACATGGCAACGGATTCAGGTGAATCTGATAAAATTGTTTATCGTTTCGGCCTGGCGTCCACACGGCACCGGCGTTTTGGGTGCCCCACAACGATATTTTTTGAGAACGGGTTCCAGAGTGGAAAAATCTGGCAACGGCGCCGTTGCGAAGTCGTCTGGATGAGTAGAACGGATTTGTTTACGATGACGTCACAACCACATGACTAGAACAAGCAGCACTCTCGCTGTTTTGTATGAACCACTGCATTGCATTCACTTTTGTATACAGCTTTTCTTTTAAATAAACAAGTAACTGAACCATTTCTTGAATTTTTGTTTTTATTGGATAAAAATGTTCACACAATATAAAAAGTTATATAAATTATATAAAAATGCTTTTCAAAATGTTCACACACAATAAGAAAATTAAGTTATATAAAACTATGCACACTAATAAAACTAATTTGTACACACAGAAGGCACGATTTCCTCGCGTAGTCGCAGCCATCTTCTTCTTGTTGTGTGCTTGTTCCTGACAGTGCTTCACACCGGGTAGAAGAAGGGGTTTATGCGCATGCGTCTACTTCTATTGTTCTGGTGTCTCCGATGGGACCGTCTTACAGCGCCCCTAGAGGTGTGGCATGTGTATTGCATCGTTTTCAGCAAGTGTTGCCATATGTACCTGATATTTTACTGTTCCGTTGCCCATGTGGACGCGATATTTTTTTAAAATAAAATCTCGTTGCCGTTGTCGTGTGGATGTAGCCCAAGAGAGGTTTTTAGTTGCTCTAACCTGCTGCACAACAGCCTTTTTCCTCGCTGGACAACCGCCATAAGCGGCTGTATGATCCCCGCTGCAATTACAACACTTCCTTATCACTCCCTCCCTGCACTGGCCATACTCATGGTTACCTCCATGCTTATCACATCTCTGACTACCTTTACAAATTGCAGCTACATGACCATACCGCTGGCACTTAAAGCACCTGATTGGAGGGGGTACATACTCCAACACATTAAAACTCAAAGCCTATCATCACCCTTTCAGGCAGATGACGTTCTTTAAACTCCAAGAGCAGTGATGTACTCTCAACATTAGCTCCAGCTCTCTTTGCCATCAATCTTTTAATTCCCAAAACTGACCCTCCTTTAATGTTTTTTTTAAAATTTCCTCCAAGTTTTCACCAAGCGCCACTCCTGAAATTACTCCTCTTGCTCCATGCTCACCAAACTTTCTTACCTCCGCTATTTCTTTCTTACAGATTGACTGAGCTTTCATTACTTTTTCCCTTTGTCCACCTTCCTTACACTTAACCAGTAGGCTTCCATCCCTCAACACCTTCGCCATTTCAATCTCTCCACAAGCCGCCTTCAACCCTGTAGTTAAAGCAACTAAACTAATATCTCTAACATCATTACCTTCCTTAAACTTAATGATCACCTTCAAGTCAGAGTCAGGATCGTGAACAACTCTCCTTCTCACATCTCTACTCCTCTCTCCCAGTTCATTTTCACATTCTTTCCTCGTTTTCCTATTTAGAACTACCTAACCACGGAGTACTAACTCCTCTTCCTCCCCCCCCACTGATTACACATCTGCTGTATTTCAGAGGACCAAATATCCTCTTCCATATCCTCATCACCCATGATCTAAGGCTAATCCAGACCCAGTCACAAATCAGTTTCTGCCAACAATCCACCATACAGTAAATTTAGATGCCAGACCAGAGCCCCCTGCACATGTGCCTGCTTCCACAAAGTCAGTAAGTGAGAGCTGAGCTTATATAGGCGAGGCGATGATTGCTGGATGGGAAACAGGTGATGTAATTAGTAGTCAGGTGACAAAGGGCGCTGTGACTCTTGGGGTTTGTAGTCCAGACTGGCCATGTTTGGAGGCTGCTCTGAACTTGTGGTTTCAGTGCCATTACTGACTTTGGGAGGGGGGCAAAGGAGCTTCCTCTGGGAGCAACTATCTTTCTTGGTTGCCCTCTCCTTCTAGGTACAGGCTTGTTAGGGTGCTAGCTGTGGAACTCTTGGGTAAGGGGGAGGGGTGTCCAATATGTCCCTGGAGTTCACCCAACCTCCCAGTCTACCAGGTATTCCAGCTGACTCTGTCTGCGATGAGAGTCAAAGATCTTGTTTACCTGGAAGATGGGTTTGCCCTTGATGTCAGGGGAGGGGGGCTCTTGGTTGGGTGTATCTATGGCTAGGGGACCTTGTATAGCTGGTTTTAAGCAGGAGACATGGAGGGTTGGTGCCATTCTGCTATGAGGTGGAAGCTCTAGTCTGTAGGATACTTCATTAATCTTGCACAGTATTTTGGATGGGCCAATGTAATGTGCTTGTAGTTTCTTACACATGTTAGGTTCCCTCAAATCTTTTGTGGAGACCCATACCCAATCTCATGGAGAGTATTCTGGGCTATCACTTCTGTGATTGTCTGCTCACTGCTTATATTTTACATTTATTAGTTCCAACCTCTGACCACACCTGCTGGCTTCTCCTGAACCAGGTGTTGACTGCTGGTAATTGGGTGGGTGTGTCATCCCATGGGAATGGGGGGGGGGATTGATAGCAGAGTATGCACTGAAATGGTATCAACTGAATAGCAGAATGCTTGAGTGAGTTTTGTGCATACTCGCCCCATGGGAGAAACTGTGCCCAGTCTTTTTGGTTTCTCGTACAGAATATTCTCAAGAAACAACCCACCTCCTGATTGGCACATTCCACCTGGCCATTGGACTGTGGGTGATATCCGGATGTGAGGCTAACGGACGTTCTTAATCTTTCCATGAAACTGGACTAAAGCTGGGAGATGATTTGAGGGCCCCAGTCACTTACTATGTCCATGGGGATGCCAAAATAGTGGAAGATATGATTAAATATTAGTTCAGCTGTTTGGAAAGCAGTGGATAGACCAGGTAGTGGGATGAGTTGGACTGCTTTGGAGAATCTGTCAATGATTACTGTGATTGTGTTACTTTGGGATGGCGGTAAGTCCATGATAAAGTTCGTGGCAATGTGTGACCAGGGTCTCTGAGGCACTGGGAGAGGGCATAGTTTCCCGGCAGGTGGAGCACATGGTACCTTGGCTTGAGTGCATACTGAACAAAAGGAGATAAAATGATTGAGATCATGTTCTCCCAACAGTACTTGTTGAGTTGGTATGTGTGGTGACTGCTGGGATGACCAGTGGTGGGGGAAGAATGGGCCCAGGTGATGAGTCTCCCTCTGAGGTCAGGTGGGACATGCAGAAGTTCGGGGGGCAGTTCATGGGAGTGTTTGGGGTTTGTGACTGCTTGAGCTCCTTATTAATGTCCCAAGTGTTGGCTTGTATGAAACATTCTGGTGGTAATATGTTAGTTGGTTCAGAATTATGGGGTGAGGAATTATGGATTCTGGAGAATTCATCAGCTTTGGTATTTCTGGAGCCAGGGCAGAAGGATATCGTGAATTGAAAGCAGGTGAAGAATAGGGCCCACTGGGCTTGTCGTTGGTTCAGATGTTTTATGATTAAGTATTCTAAGTTCTTGTGGTTGGTCAGGATCGTGAACGGGTGTGTGGCGCCTTCCAGCAGTGTCTCCACTCCTCCAAGGCCAGTTTAATAGCTAGGAGTTCTCAATTACCAATGCTGTAGTTCCTCTCAGTAGGTGTGAGCTTCTTTGAAAAGAAAGTGACTGGGTGCACCTTGGGTTTCTCCCTGAAATGCTGTGAGAGCACCCCTCCTACTCCTGTTATGAATGCGTCTACCTCTATGATGAATGGCTTGGTAGGTTCTGGATGTTGTAAAATGGGAGCGGGGGTGAATGCTGCCTTGAGCTGGCTGAAGGCCTCCTCAGCTACTGGGTTCCACTGGAGACAACATGGTCCATTCTTTAACAGCCAGGTTAGGGGAGCGGCGATGGACTGAAGCCCCGAATGAAGCGCTTGTAAAAGTTTGCAAAGTCCAAAAAGCATTGCAGCTCCTTAAAGGAACAGTCCACCGTATTTCCATAATGAAATATGTTCTTCTCTGAATTGAGACGAGCTGATCCGTACCTCTCCGAGCTTTGTGCGACCTCCCAGTCAGTCAGACGTGCTGTCACTCCTGTTAGCAATGTAGCTAGGCTCAGCATGGCCAATGGTATTTTTTGGGGCTGTAGTTAGATGCGACCAAACTCTTCCACGTTTTTCCTGTTTACATAGGTTTATATGACCAGTGACATGACAAAGTTCAGTTACACAAATTGAAACGTGGCGATTTTCTATCCTATGGAAAGTCCGCACTATAATGACAGGCGTACTAACACCTTCTGCGCGCTTCGACAGCGCATTGATACCTTCACTCGGAGTTGTACCATTTTTTTTTTTTTTTTTTTTTTTTTTTAGACAGGGCGGATGGACCAGGGCATTCGCCCGCCTGGCCGTGCCCGACGAGGAGCGCTCTCGGCCGGCTTGGGAGGCAGACGGCAGCCCCTCCTGGAAGTGTGGTTTTACCATGGGCCTCATGCGGAAAAATGACAAAGTCCTAGTTTTACCATGGGCCTTAGGCTGAAAAAATGACAAAGTCCCAGTTTTACCATGGGCCTTAGGCTGAAAAAATGACAAAGTCCCAGTTTTACCATGGGGCTCGAGTTGTACCATTCTTTTTAGACAGGGCGGATGGACCAGGGCATTCGCCCGCCTGGCCATGCCCGACGAGGAGCTCTCTCGGCCGGCTCGGGAGGCAGACGGCAGCCCCTCCTGGAAGTGCAGTTTTACCATGGGCCTGTGAAGGTATCAATGCGCTGTCGAAGCGCGCAGAAGGTGTTGGTACGCCTGTCATTATAGTGCGGACTTTCCATAGCATAGAAAATCGCCACGTTTCAATTTATGTAACTGAACTTTGTCATGTCACTGGTCATATAAACCTATGTAAACAGGAAAAACGTGGAAGAGTTTGGTCGCATCTAACTACAGCCCCAAAAAATACCATTGGCCATGCTGAGCCTAGCTACATTGCTAACAGGAGTGACAGCGCGTCTGACTGACTGGGAGGTCGCACAAAGCTCGGAGAGGTACGGATCAGCTCGTCTCAATTCAGAAAAGAACATATTTCATTATGGAAATACGGTGGACTGTTCCTTTAATTTATGTGGGAGTGGGCCATGATGTGACTGCCGAGACCTTCGCCTGGTCCATGCTTACTCCCTCAGAACTGATTATGTACCCTAGAAATGAGATCCAGTTGACATGAAATTCACACTTCTCTGCCTTGACAAAGAGATGGTTCTCGAACAGGTGGGATAGTACAGACCTGACATGTTCGAGATGACTGTCTTCATCTCGGGAGTAAATCAGAATGTTGTCAATGTAGGCAATCACGAATTTCCCCAACATGTCTCTTAATAGTCAGGCTGCCAAATGGCCAAAATGGGCCAAGCTGTACATTAAGGTATATACAAGTTTTTTTTTTTTTCACAGATTTGGGGTGTCTGATATCTTGGGAAGCAGAATCTGAAGGATGACACCCTGTCATCAGTGAGCATTTTTTTCTATTTATGAAATTATAGGAGTACCCTTAGTCTATTTTTGGTGCTTAATTTACCATTAAAAAAATTTCACACTCACATTCGTTTGGAGATTATCAGATGCCAAATATTACCTCATTGTCATATCTAAATATGTTGTGAGGGAATTATATTCATGTACAATTCATTGATGTGTGCATTGAAAAAAAATATATATATATATACCGTAAATCCTCTAATATAGGCCGGGGCCTTTATTTCACTCAAGTGCATCTGGGTCCCGGCCATTATTGGAAGGAGGCCAGAATTAGAGGCAGGCCTCTATTTCTATTTGAGCAAAACAGACTACCAGTGGAATGAATAAAAAGATGCTGGTGACTGAAAACTGAAGTCTCACGTTCGAGTCAAGTTGATGCTTGGTTGCCTGGTTACCACCAGACCTACCGGTAATCACCATCAGGGGCGCCTGCAGGGTTGAACTGTAAGGTACGCACTAGCGGTGTAATCCCCCCCCCAAAAAAAAAAAAACGCTTGCGTGCTGCAGTTTCTATGAAGACTCGATCTATAGGCTTATACACAAAACAACGATAGAACTTTAACTTGAAATTGAACAATAGCCTTCCATGAACACAGGCTGATATTTGAACAACATATGTGAACTACACACGACAATAAACAATAAACTCTTTATAGCCTCGATTAGAATCTAGTGAACTTGCTCAGCACTACCGCACGCACGACTCTGACACACACTGTAGCGCAACGTGGGGTACAGAGACTCGCTGAAAAACTCCTCGGGTATTTTTCTGAGTTTACCGAAAATCAGAGTAGAAGGAGCCACCCACCCTCTGTCTGGTTTGAAGCGGTTCTGTAGGACATTGAGCTTTACAGAGTCCGGTGCACATTTTAAGGCATCTGGTTGAAGTTTCCCTATGTCTGATAAATCTGATGTCAGTGATAGTGGGCTGACTCGTGGCTCATTAGTAAAGCTATCTGATGGCTCATTTGTCAGCAAGGTGGAGCAACCATCTACTTCTGATCGTAAGGGACATGGGGAGATGTAGGTGTTCTTATATGAAATTCACTGGATGTATGGCTAGTTTCAAACTCAGAGGTAGATGAAGGCAATTCCCTCAAAGGAACTGAGCTAGCATCCAGCTGCAGCGTACTGCTGCTAGGTTGCGGAGGAGTGGAAGCTGCCGGTGCCGTGTTACTAGCTGATACTGGAGAGGACTGGCAAGCAGATGACACCCCTGGATCACTGCTTTTGGACTTTTTCGTAAAAATCTGAAACAAGCTCGTTTGTTTCAGGGTTCGTTTACTCATTTTTGACTCGCTTCTCAATAAATTCTCGCACAAGCTCTGACTACTGACGATTGTCTGTCTCCGTTTCTCAAAACTGGAGAGAATCTCAGTGGTGCAAGAAAAGTATATCTGCATTGACCAATGAGCTTTCTTGGTCACGCACACCCCGCCCACTCCTGAAGCACACAAATGCGCCGGCACACACACGTCTCTCTCTCTCTCTCTCTCTCTCTCAAATTATGTTGCATTGCCAAAGCATTCAGGTAACAATTATAATTAAAAAAAATCTCTCTCTCCCCAAGGTACGCCTAGTGCGTACGGCCATACGCCTGGCGGCGCCACTGATCACAATTGTCTTTCAGATCGGAACGATTGTGTAAGGCCACTATGATCTCAGAAACATCGTTGGTTATAGCCCCGGCCTGTATTAGAGTCCGGCCATTATTTACCTCCTCCGACAGCGAGACCGGCCAATATTAGAGTCCCGGCCAGTAATGGAATACAGGCCAGTATTAGAGGATTTACTGTATATATATATATATATATATATATATATATATATATATATATATGTGTGTGTGTATGTATGTGATTATACATGTAATTTTGTTGTCATTTCATTGGAATAGAATACAATGAAAATGAGTCGGTTTTAGCAATTTGTCATCTTAAGCAAAACCACACATTTCTTCATTAGAAATTTCACCTGTACAAGATCATACAATGATACATTTCCTTCAGACTTGGATGTATTTAATATTATCAAAAAAATTAGCCTATAACCTTATGTTGTGACTCAGCGTCTGTCAATCTTTCCACAAGAATACAAAGAAGACTACTTTATAAAATATATTATTTTTTTTTATATTTTACTGGGCTATAATTACCGTATTTTTTGGACTATAAGTCGCACTTTTTTTCATGGTTCAGCTGGCCATGCGACTTATACTCCGGTGCGACGTGTATATATATATATATATATATATATATATATATATATATATATATATATATATATATTTTTTTTTTTTTTTTTCACCGCGGAATAACTGGAGCTGATGCCGAGTCTGACGACAGCCACGCAGAAGAAGAGGAAACGGCGCTTCGTCTGCCGCTGGAGTTGTCAGAGTTGTCAGAAGCGACACCGAGGATGAGGAATTCAATGGATTTGCTGATTTGGAGTGAAATCGTCAGCTTGATAAACTTGATTGACCTGTTTTTTATTATTAATGATAGGCCTATAGGGCGGCACGGTGGTGTAGTGGTTAGCGCTGTCGCCTCACAGCAAGAAGGTCCAGGTTCGAGCCCCGTGGCCGGCGAGGGCCTTTCTGTGCGGAGTTTGCATGTTCTCCCCGTGTCCGCATGGGTTTCCTCCGGGTGCTCCGGTTTCCCCCACAGTCCAAAGACATGCAGGTTAGGTTAACTGGTGACTCTAAATTGACCGTAGGTGTGAGTGTGAATGGTTATCTGTGTCTATGTGTCAGCCCTGTGATGACCTGGCGACTTGTCCAGGGTGTACCCCGCCTTTCGCCCGTAGTCAGCTGGGATAGGCTCCAGCTTGCTTGCGACCCTGTAGAACAGGATAAAGCTGCTAGAGATGAGAGAGGCCTATAGTTATTTAAATAAGTTATGTAATGATTTTAGGCAGTGCTTAATTTGTGAAGTGGGAGGTCCCGGAACGCAGGAGGTGGGTGGGTCCGGCGACTCAAAAAAAAAAAAGGCGGGGTGGTTTACTATAACTTTATACGCACACACGCCTATTGTGTGTGTAAAAAAAAAATAATAATAATATCAGACATTATGATCTTAGAAAACGCTTGAGTGACGAACAGTTACAGACAGTAATATGTTGTGATATGTTATAAAATATTTTTTATTAGGCTATATATTAAATTTATCTTCTAAAATAACTGTACTCATATCACAACCGGTTTATTTCACCATTGGAGATCAGATCACACAAGACATAAGTTAAATGACTCATTTTAAGGATTTAAGTAGGGGATTTAAAAGCAGTGCCAGCGGGATTTCGTGGCTCAGGTGGGTAAGGCACCATGCCATAAATCCGGGGACCCGGGCTCGATTCCAACTTGCGGTCATTTTCCGAGCCCTCCCTGTTTTTCTCCTGCTCATTAAAAGCAGTGCCAGCAAACATAAGTGCAATCAATTCAAGTAATAGTTAAGAAATAAAGGGTTTACAAAACAAGTTGGAGAATTTATTTTAAAAATTTTAGTAAGCTTTCTTTTTTTTTTTTTTTTGCCATTTTTTTCCACAGCGCAAGCTAACGGCTACAAAAAACCCGGTGTTCTATTGAGCGGAAGTAGCCTATACACCCCATGTCCCTCCCTCTTCCCCTTTTGCATAGATTTTGTGGATGTCATAGGAGAGAAATCAACAACAGATATCAAAAATCAAAACCGAACACTAAACAAATTTTTATTTACTTATTTAATTTGTTTGATTTTTTTCCCTTTGTGATGGTCACGGAGGTGATCTGATCCATTTAAATAGCTGCCGGAACACCGAATGAAATGAAAATAGCTGCCGGATCCGACAACGGAGGTTACGGAGCTTGTTCCATCATGTTCCGGCTCAAATTAAGCCCTGATTTTAGGCCTATAGGCTATTGAATAACTTGATGTTACGGTACATATTCAGCCAGTTTTTCTCTGGGCTATTATAAATTATTTTGTTTTGCATTTTTAAAAATAACTCTCCTTCCAAGATGAACTTTATTCTTCGTCTCTGATGTTATGGTGTTAATGGTCTGAATAACGTTTAATGTTTTTACCTGATATGATGTTAACTGGCAGGCGCACTTTCTGCCTGTTTTTTTCTCTGAGCAGTGGTTGTTTTTTTTTTTTTCACTAGACGGTTGTTTTTACTACCGTACCTGTCTTTGGAGATGATATACCTATAGCCTACTTGGCCTCTGATTTGATGAAATAAAATTCGACAAAAATGAAGAATGACACTCCTCGATGATGACTACAGCTTTAATAACAAAGATGAAAGAGCCATGGGGTGATAAGCCCTACCGGTAAAAATATTCTAAAAGCAAACTGATTAATGCATCAGTAATAGGCTACTAATATTAGTTATAATAATAATATAGGCTATTAGTAATAAAGATAGTGATAGTATTAAAGATAGTAGTAGATATTTAAAATAATCAGACTAGGCTACTTACAGGGCAAAGGGCGCGTTATCACTGTTCAGCTGTTCGTTTATTAAATAAACAATGCAGTCGCACAGTAACCACGCGCCGCTTATCAGATAGAATCACAGATTCTATGGATAGAACACCCTTCAAAAAAGTGCGACTTGTAGTCCGGTGCGACGTATGTGTGTTTTTTTTCGTCTTCATAATGCATTTTTGGGCTGATGCGACTTAAACTCCGGAGCGACGTATAGTCCGGAAAATACGGTATGTTCACTGGTTCAGACACATTTTACATTTACACCATTTTGAGCCCATGACCTTATGTTGGTACTCTATGTCTGTCCTTAGTCATTTAGTAGAATGGTCAGCTGTTCAGCTTTACACAATTTTTGATGTAATATGATTAAGTATATGTTAATTGAATCACATGAATCACTTGGTTGGTTAAATATTGTTTGCTAATATCTTTCTTGGTTTTGCATTATTCATTGAAGGGATAATTTTTTTCCAACCTATTGAAATCGATATCTTGCTACCTTTTAAATTATTTCTGCTTGTCCTTACCTGATCTTAGTGCTTTAAACTAAACTAAAAAATCTTTCTTCTCTCTTGCAATGCTTATAGAATATATCTGACTAATGACAGAAACTAACAATGACAGATCAGAGTAGTACTAGTTGTTTCTTTAATTTAATCTCATCTGTGTAATGCCTTGTGTCTTGTTTATGACAAGATGCAGTGTGAGGATTTGGATGAGGATGAAGATGCAACGCTAATGCCCCACAAAGAGGAAGGTAGACAGAGAACTCAGCTTGATACTGCTGACAGAAATCTCATCATTGCCGAAGTACAGAAATACACCAATCCACTTCTCACTGATTCTTGTACACCTTTACACACCATTGCAAGTGGCCGTGTGGCATCTGAAAACATAAATGTTGACAGTGCCCTACAGATTGGAGAGAGAATGGCATTAGACTATTCAGCTAAACTTCCAGAGGGATTTTATACTCCTCTACACAAAGTTGTCATCATGGAGGCAACAAAGAAAAAAGTTTGAAAGTTGGTGACAGGAGCATGTCTCATCTCATCTCATTATCTCTAGCCGCTTTATCCTTCTACAGGGTCGCAGGCAAGCTGGAGCCTATCCCAGCTGACTACGGGCGAAAGGCGGGGTACACCCTGGACAAGTCGCCAGGTCATCACAGGGCTGACACATAGACACAGACAACCATTCACACTCACATTCACACCTACGCTCAATTTAGAGTCACCAGTTAGCCTAACCTGCATGTCTTTGGACTGTGGGGGAAACCGGAGCACCCGGAGGAAACCCACGCGGACACGGGGAGAACATGCAAACTCCACACAGAAAGGCCCTCGCCGGCCCCGGGGCTCGAACCCAGGACCTTCTTGCTGTGAGGCGACGGCGCTAACCACTACACCACCGTGCCGCCCCACAGGAGCATGTATGATCTTGAAAAGTTCTATGCACGGATCCTTGTTGTATCCCAAAAAAGACAAGTGAAACTTGAGTTGTTTCAGTACAAGTTAGCAACAGTTCCATCCTCACTCTTTGATGATTAGAGAGACATGCGGAGTTCATCCAAGTCTGCACCCATGAACAAACTGGCTGTTTTCCATGATGGTCCACTTAATGCAATAGATGCTGAGATTGTTGATGGCAATGAAGCACTCGATTATGTACAGTGGCCAAACATAGGAACAGTAGGACAATTAGCAGAAAGTTTTTGCAATTTCATGACCCATCCTCATGAAACATGTGATATTTGACAAGTATCTGCCAGGATCCATTAAATCACAGGTGGAAATGTGCTGAAGGAACACACACGACAGACCAACACAGCTATGTCTGCAAAGGATGTTGTTATGAAAAATTCCAACAATAAAAAGAACCTCATCAGAATCATCTGCAGCACATCACTGTGAATCTCTCCATCTGATTGATGAAAAAAATTGCTTGTTTGAACACGAAGAGGTAGATGTCAACATCATTTCCTACCTTCTTCGCATCCATAACCAAAAGGGTCACATTCTAGTGGTGTCTAATGAGACAGATATATTTGTGCTTCTCATTTACCTCACATGGAAGCACAAAGTGTCATGTCAATTATCAATGCAAAGGTATGATTGAAAGGTCATTGACATCAATGCAACAGTTGAAAAACTTAGATCAAAATGCAAGACATTTCTACCTCTGCATGCACTTACAGGATGTGATTCCGTGTCATACCCATTTGGAAAGGGCAAGCTGTCTGTTGTCAAGCTGCTTCTAAACTGTGAGTTCAACCTTGACGTAATGTGTGATCCATCCTCAAATGAATCTGAAGTTTTGCAAGCTGGTACTGATGTTATGCTTCACATCTATGGTGGTCCGATTGGAGGCAATCTCTGCACAGTCAGGCATCAAATCTTTGTCAAAAAAAGAGATCCTCCAAAGCTGAAGAGTCTCCCTCCTACAACGGAATCTGCTTCAGAACACATCAAGCGTGCCTATCTTCAGACTCTCCTTTGGTGTGCAGCAGATGAACAAAGTCCTCCCCAAGTGGACATATCAAAATTTGGATGGAAAACTGATGAACGTAACATTCCCATTCCTGTGTTTGGTCCATCTGTCATTGCTCCTGCTGCACTCCTGCAAGTTATTGCTTGCACTTGTAAATCGGCAACACCACGTGGAAAACATCGCTGGTTTGTCATGTACTTCGTACTATAAATGTGAAGGGGGAGAGACCTGTTACAATGAGAACACTTCTCTCCAAGCTGTTGAAGATACAAATAGTTCAGATACTGAATAATATGCAATTGCAAATTTTTCGTCATGCGATTTGTGTGATTTATGTGCAAGAATCAAAATTTTCGATTATGAATATTCACTATCTTCCAAATAAAGGGACATAGTCATGCATCTAATTTGTCAGTCAATTCATATTTGACTAGCATATATGAAAAAAACCTATTCTAAAAGGTATTAAATTGGTAAAGAAAACTGTTGGTATTAATAAAGTTTATCAGTACTTAAATATTGACAAACATGTTGCTTTACAAAGACTAAATGCAAAAATGATTATCAGAAAATATATATAATATATTTTGGCTGGGGGCGGCACGGTGGTGTAGTGGTTAGTGCTGTCGCCTGACAGCAAGAAGGTCCGGGTTCGAGCCCCGTGGCCGGCGAAGGCCTTTCTGTGTGGGGTTTGCATGTTCTCCCCGTGTCCGCATGGGTTTCCTCCGGGTGCCCCGGTTTCCCCCACAGTCCAAAGACATGCAGGTTAGGTTAACTGGTGACTCTAAATTGACCGTAGGTGTGAATGTGAGTGTGAATGGTTGTCTGTGTCTATTTGTCAGCCCTGTGATGACCTGGCGACTTGTCCAGGGTGTACCCCGCCTCTCGCCCGTAGTCAGCTGGGATAGGCTCCAGCTTGCCTGCGACCCTGTAGAACAGGATAAAGTGGCTAGAGATAATGAGATGAGATATTTTGGCTGATATTCTAGTTTGTTTGAATTCAATATTTGGTCTTACGGTCCATTTAGTTCTTATTTGGAGCATATTGATTTTATGCTAATAAAGATATTGATGTTTTCGTTAATTTTGGATATAAAGGGCCACCTAGTGGCAAAAGTGTAGATGAAAGATACACACCAAGACATCTCAAATAAAGAGCATGATTATTTTTATGAAGATATCACATATATTGATGGAGATATGATTAAAACTAAATTTATATCAGTAAAATCTACCCATTAAAATAATCTACTAGGGAACCATACTTTAGCTGCTAATAGAAAACAAATGCTCAAGGGTGCCAAAATGTCATCCATCAGATATGTGATTCTGATACTTTCAAAAATGCATTTCTGTCAAAAAAACTTGTATCAAAATGTACACTTTTCCACTTGGCAGCTTGACTATCTGTTGATTTGTGTATTTTTTTTGCCAGTAAAAATCACATGATTACAGAAAATTTCTGATTAGATTTTTACAATTAGAAGCCTTCATTTGTCACACACACAGCTGATGAGAGAAAGAGATGAGGAGAAGGGAAGGCGAGCTTTGTGTTATCAAGATAAATTGTTTGTTTATATCTTCAAGATGTTGCCAAATCTTACAAAAACAACTATATACCTTGAAACATTTTATTATGGAACGGATTTGAGGTGCAAGAATTATAATAAGTGCTTTGACAAGGTTTTTTTGTGTACATACAGTGGGGCAAAAAAGTATTTAGTCAGTCACCAATTGTGCAAGTTCTCCCACTTAAAAAGATGAGAGAGGCCTGTAATTTTCATCAGAGGTATACCTCAACTATGAGACACAAAATGAGAAAAAAAAATCCAGAAAATCACACTGTCTGATTTTTAAAGAATTTATTTGCAAATTGTGGTGGAAAATAAGTATTTGGTCAATAACAAAAGTTCGTCTCAATACTTTGTTATATACCCTTTGTTGGCAATGACAGAGGTCAAACGTTTTCTGTAAGTCTTCACAAGGTTTTCACACACTGTTGCTGGTATTTTGGCCCATTCCTCCATGCAGATCTCCTCTAGAGCAGTGATGTTTTGGGGCTGTCGCTGGGCAACACGGACTTTCAACTCCCTCCAAAGATTTTCTATGGGGTTGAGATCTGGAGACTGGCTAGGCCACTCCAGGACCTTGAAATGCTTCTTACGAAGCCACTCCTTCGTTGCCCAGGCGGTGTGTTTGGGATCATTGTCATGCTGAAAGACCCAGCCATGTTTCATCTTCAATGCCCTTGCTGATGGAAGGAGGTTTTCACTCAAAATCTCATGATACATGGCCCCATTCATTCTTTCCTTTACACAGATCAGTCATCCTGGTCCCTTTGCAGAAAAACAGCCCCAAAGCATGCTGTTTCCACCCCCATGCTTCACAGTAGGTATGGTGTTCTTTGGATGCAACTCAGCATTCTTTCTCCTCCAAACACAAGTTGAGTTTTTACCAAAAAGTTCTATTTTGGTTTCATCTGACCATATGACATTCTCCCAATCCTCTTCTGGATCATCCAAATGCTCTCTAGCAAACTTCAGATGGGCCTGGACATGTACTGGCTTAAGCAGGGGGACACGTCTGGCACTGCAGGATTTGAGTCCCTGGCGGTGTAGTGTGTTACTGATGGTAGCCTTTGTTACTTTGGTCCCAGCTCTCTGCAGGTCATTCACTAGGTCCCCCCGTGTGGTTCTGGGATTTTTGCTCACTGTTCTTGTGATTATTTTGACCCCACAGGGTGAGATCTTGCATGGAGCCCCAGATCGAGGGAGATTATCAGTGGTCTTGTATGGCTTCCATTTTCTAATAATTGCTCCCACAGTTGATTTCTTCACACCAAGCTGCTTACCTATTGCAGATTCAGTCTTCCCAGCCTGGTGCAGGTCTACAATTTTGTTTCTGGTGTCCTTTGACAGCTCTTTGGTCTTGGCCATAGTGGAGTTTGGAGTGTGACTGTTTGAGGTTGTGGACAGGTGTCTTTTATACTGATAACGAGTTCAAACAGGTGCCATTAATACAGGTAACGAGTGGAGGACAGAGGAGCCTCCTAAAGAAGTTGTTGCAGGTCTGTGAGAGCCAGAAATCTTGCTTGTTTGTAGGTGACCAAATACTTATTTTACCAAGGAATTTACCAATTAATTCATTAAAAATCCTACAATGTGATTTCCTGGATTATTTCCCCCCATTCTGTCTCTCATAGTTGAAGTGTACCTATGATGAAAATTACAGGCCTCGCTCATCTTTTTAAGTGGGAGAACTTGCACAATTGGTGGCTGACTAAATACTTTTTTGCCCCACTGTACTTTGCGGAGTCGCCATGTTGTTTAGCTGCAAAGATCCAAATGCCATCCATTAAGAGTCAATGCCTTTGCGATAAAATAAATTTTTCCCGTAAAATCGGCCCTAAACTAAGCTTAGAAAACTACACTGACAATTCTTTGAGAAAAGGAAAGTTATCAAGTGCTATAAAGTGCTGAAACCTTTGTGCTTGACCTTGTCAAGGGTTTTGTTTACCTGAAAACTTGCTCTCCAGTATAGTGTTGCTATGTGGTATCCAAGCATGTGATCTCTAGCTGCAAAGAGCCTATTACCCCACATGAGAGTGAACTGAAAGAAGCTGAGAATACTTGAACAAGCCGCCTCCTCCTCACTCTGATTACATCTCTAGGGATCACGTGGGTCTCCTGGAGAAAAAAAAAAAAAAACTATTTTGGCTTTTAGTTATCTGATCCTACTCATTACTTATTTTATCTTGAAAAGTTTTTTTTAAAAAAACCCTTACATTCCAAGAGGACCACAAATTTTTACTCAAAAACGAGGGAAGATTAACATTTAGATCTCAAGTTTCAATATCTACTCAGGCATGATCTGGTCTGCTAGTTGTTCAGCACATGACCCTGGCTTTTGTCTTGTTACAGCTCTCCAATGACATGGAGTTAAACCCAGGCCCTCTCGTGTGCAGTTTATGCAATAAAAGCATTCGGAAAAACCAAGGGTTTGTTTGTTGTGCCTCATGTGACTTTGAATTCCATCTCAAGTGTGTCGGTAGTCGGTATCCTGAAACTAAATGCTGTTCTTTGTGCTTTCCGCTTCGCCCTGGTTCTGTAGCTAATTATGTAACAGAGTCTTTTTCAAAACCTTCGAAAATATCACTCTCAAACAATGGTCTCCGAATATGTAATTGGAATGTGAGGAGCTTAAATGACAAAAAGTATCAAGAAATATGGTCTTTGTTAACAAGACAGCTGTCATCTTTAGATATTCTGGTGATCACGGAAACATGGCTCAGCGAGACAAAATCTGACTCGGAAATATCTATTCCCGGTTATCGCATTGAACGTAAGGATAGAGTTGGTCAAAACGGAGGAGGAGTGCTGATGTATATTTCTAGTGATCTTGTCTACACCCATGCTAAAGACCTGGAGGATAATGGTGTAGAGCTGTTGTGTGTCAGTCTTATTCCATTTAAATCAAACTGTCTACTCTATGTTGTCGGAATTTATCGTCCCGAGGATAATACAGAACTGGATGGTAAGATAGAAGATATCTTGGATCAGCTGTATATCACTAATAAAGAGGTGATTATCCTTGGTGACATGAACATCAATGCAATGGATAAGATAAGATTTGACAAACACTGACTCATTAAGCACGCTACTAACCTCGGCTTTCAGCAGTTAATCTACAAAGTAACTCGCTCTTTGAGCAAGTCTTGCTTAGATCATGTATTATCCTGAGCACATTGAAAAGTGGGAAGTGTTCAACATAGGTTTATTGGACCATCTTCCAGTGGGACTTGTCAGGAAATATGCTAAGCGACGTAATGGATTTGAGCACCAATACATTACCTTCAGATCATACAAGAAATTTGATGAGGCTTTCCGAGAAGACCTGGAGAATCTCATCTCCCCATCTCATTATCTCTAGCCACTTTATCCTGTTCTACAGGGTCGCAAGCAAGCTGGAGCCTATCCCAGCTGACTATAGGCGAAAGGCGGGGGACACCCTGGACAAGTCGCCAGGTCATCACAGGGCTGACACATAGACACAGACAACCATTCACACTCGCATTCACACCTACGGTCAATTTAGAGTCACCAGTTAACCTAATCTGCATGTCTTTGGACTGTGGGGGAAACCGGAGCACCCGGAGGAAACCCACGCAGACATGGGGAGAACATGCAAACTCAGCACAGAAAGGCCCTCGCCGGCCATGGGGCTCGAACCCGGACCTTCTTGCTATGAGGCGACAGCGCTAACCACTACACCACCATGCTGCCCCAGACCTGGAGAATGCTCCATGGAATGTGCTTGACATGTACGAGGACCTGAATGATGCTCTTGACTTCTTCAATAAGACCTTTTTATCCATCGCAGAAAGTCATGCGCCCTTAGTGAAGAAAAGTGTCAAGAGGAAAACTCAGCCACCTTGGATGACGCCGAATGTGTACAGCACAATAAGCCATTGTGATAGCCTACTCAAAAGAGCTCAACATACTAATGCCCCTGCGGACTGGGAGTTCTTCAGACAACAGAGTAATGTTGCTTTTAGAACAGTCCGCGAGGCTGAGTATTTCAGAGAAGCCCTAGAAAATAGTCAAAGTTCCAAAGAGTATTGGAAACACCTTAAATACGCTATGGGAGTGACCAGGAAATCCTCTGTGACAAAGATAAAAGAATCAAATGGCAATATTATTCAGGACCCTGAAAAAGTAGCAGATGTGTTCAACAAGTTCTTTACTTTAGTTGCCAACAGTTATGGATTCTTAAATACCCACGGGTACACAACCACCTGGCTTGAACCGCTAATCAGATTTGTTAACGATCGGGTCCCAATAACAATACACTACATCATCCAACCAATCTCATCAGATTTTGTAAGGAACTACCTTAATCACTTGGATGTATCCAAATCCACAGGACTTGATGGCATTAGTGCAAATCTACTTTGAGCCGCTTCGCCTGCTATTACTATGCCATTA